>NW_003303729.1:1987234-1988831 GCF_000142945.1 Phytophthora infestans T30-4
TTTTAACGCGAAAGTAACGTGATTGAGACCTGACCAAGTTTTATTAACTTCCAGCAGCAAGTCTTAACAGCGGTTTTTACTTTTTGAAGCTCTAAAGTAGCGATTCAAGTCTTAAGATAAAACTCCAGTTTTAGTAGATTATGTGGCCCACTCACTTCAACATACGCGGGAGGATTCAAACAAAACCATGGAGAAGGGGCCTGAATGGGGCGACGACGACACTATCCAGTTGTGCAAGGCATGGATAGACACCTCCTATACGCGGTGCCGGTCAGAAGAAGGCTACGTTCTACATGAGGATGTATCAACTTTGGCTTCAAATTAAAAGCAAAGAATCGGATGATCGATCTGAACTCGCTGTTGCTGGCAGGTGGAAGAAACTGTAACCCGCAGTGACAACGTTTGAAGGCATTTATTCAAAGCTATCGAGTAGAGAACGCTCTGGATGGAATGAGAAAAAGTACATAACATCAGCAGTGGAGATTTACGCTGAGCGTCACAAGCAACAATTTGAGTTTTTAGCGGCATGGAAGGAGCTCCGTGACAAGCCAAAGTGGACAGCTCAGCTCACAACGACCGCGGGTTCAAAACGACGTGGCACCGACGCATTCGTTGTGTGTCGGCCACAGGGCCAGAGGCTGCAAAGCGATCAAAAGGTGTGCTAGCAGACGACATTCAGCAACGGTTCGTTGCTGCTTCAGAGAAGAAGGCGTTGCTGATGGAACAACAACTACACTTCAATATCTTCATGCAGGACCCCAACAGTGACGAATCAAAAGAGTACATTTTGATGCAGCGGAAGGCAATACTAACTACAATGCGAGAGGCTGCACGTACTGTTGTTACGCAGATGAAGAGAAAACAGCTGAAAGTCAAGATACGTACGTATTTACCACCGAAAATGACAGCAGCACAGACAACAATTGCTTCAACATTCAAGCTTCGAGTTTAGTTTAGCACAGGGACATCAAGACCGCGTACTGCTCATTCATCACCACTCTACATCTAACTGGCACCATAGGCTTGCCAAATGTGCTCAATTAGATCGTGTTTTAATTCGTAGTGTAAATCTTCATCCTCCATCGTTTTTAATGCGCGAGCAATCATCGATACTGGACAAATGTTGCCAGCAACTGGGGGGGGGCCGGACTCACCCATTTATCCTCGTATAAGTAGTCATTATTCAAGGTACAATCTCGCCATTCGTCCTCGATGATCATATTGTGCAAGATGATACATGTGATCATTACGTCACCCATTGCCTCGGCACTCCAAAGTTTGCAAGGAATTGCTACAGCCCGAAATCGTTGTTGTAGTACACCGAAAGCACGTTCGACATCTTTTCTGACGCTCTCCTGCATAGCAGCGTATAACTTCCGCTTTGGGCAGATCGGATTACTGATGCTTTGCTACAAGCTAGCCCAGGGAGGGTAGATACCATCGGTAAGATAGTACGGGTTTTCATAGATAGCTCCATTAACTTCAAAATAAACTTGAGCTGCCTCGCCATTGATATTGTTGTCAAAAAGTGGAGAACGCTCTAAAACATTCAAATCGTTGTTAGAACCTGGCACACCAAAGAATGCATGCCATATCC
>NW_003303729.1:2002993-2004934 GCF_000142945.1 Phytophthora infestans T30-4
CGTTGAACTGCTTGCCCAGTCGAGTGGTGAAGTCGTGCATGTCTCCTTTCACGCCATGGATGAGGAGATCCCAAGTACTTTCGATGAGTGGCAAAGTCGAGTCGGGGACATGGATCTTCGCTCTTTTGTCGGTGGACCCTCTTTTCGCGGTTTTGAGGCGAGAGGCAGCGAAAAGTAGAACCAGACTGCTAATTCCCACGATGACCAAATTTTCCGAAGATTTCTCGGTGAGTGTGGAGATCGGCAGCATCGTCACGTGAGCTCCACGCGTGACTTTCGGAAATGAGACCATTGGATTCAAATTTGAAAGGCCTGTAATTGAAGTTGACAAAAGGAGGATGGACCGCTTTCGATATGATGGCAACGGCGACTTGCCATAACCACGTTCCAGTAAGCACGTTGGCTCAACGACGTTGAAATTGCCGTTGGCGTGACTCACCACCTTGACTAGCGCATTAATAAAAAATAACATTTGATAAAAATGATATCATTAAAAAATAATCGGTGAAAAGAGGGAGTGGACAAGTGACACAAAGCCTTCAATCGAATTAAGCATTGCCGAAGTCAACCAATTATTTATGCTCAAGACCTCTGTGTGTGAATAGTGTGAGGGTTTTCGCTACGCAATGAGCCGAAGCATTGGTATAGAAATTGTCGCTTTCTTAGGGGTGCTACTTCTTTGTTAGTATTTTTTTGCCGGTTCCCAATACTCAAAATGTAAGGGTAGACTATCTTAGTGCGAAGTTTCTTCTCACCCTCCATAGAAGTCGCCTTCAAGGAATTGTTCTGGGGGTTTCGAACCATTGTTTTTTTTCAATTGTTTTGGATTTTTCCCAATTGTTTTGGAATTAAATTGAGGTTAACCCCTTTATTACCGCGAATTCAGGCCACGAACCGCCTTATTTTACGTCGTAACTTACAGCATACAATTATCTCGGAGTTTGTATTAGTCTGTCTTTTCCACTTGTCTAATCATTAAGATGGGACTATAAGTTATACAGAGGTTTCCGATTTTTACGTCGTAACACTGACGACGTACTTCAGCATCGCTGACTAACAAGTACACAGATACAACTTAGCCGATCATGTGATCGGGATCACAATCCACAAACACAGTTATAAACGGAACTACACAGCACAGCAATCATATGAAACTCAACAAAATGCATTAGTAGCATTGCTAAAAACCGTACGGGAGGCTCACTAGCTCTCTTCTTTCTCCTCAGACAAGATTTCTCGACGTGTCTTCTTTCGCACTCCGGCGGCCTTGGGGGCACGGCGCAGAACGACACGCTTACCTAGGTGACTCGGAATTGACGCGCCACATTCGAAGTCGTCGTGCCACACTTGAAAACACGTTGTATCCGTGCCTCTGCGCGCCTTGGGACAGAGGAAGCACTTTGCATCACCCTGCGAGCAGTCTTCACAGTAGTAAGTAGTCTGGTAGCTTTTCTTCTGCTCACCTCGATAGAGGGAGCACACCTTGCAAGAGCGCTGGCGCCGCTTCTGAACGCCCGATACAATCACCCAATCATCAAGCTGCTTGTGTACGTGGGAAGCGTTGCGGCGGCGCTTTGGCGCGCTTGGAGACGGTGATGGCGCTGCTGTTTTGAAGTCTTCGTCCGTGAGCTGCGTGAGCTGCTTGTGCAGCAACTTGTACCAGTCCACGCGCTTCATTGGGGCGACGCCGTCGAGGCGACAGGCCTCCTTGTGTGTGATGTACGCGTTTACAAGCGCTAAGTCAAACAGACCTAAGAATAGACCCTTATAGTACTTTCGGAACCTGAAAGAAGTCTGGACGGAGAACGTTTTGAAGGCGGAGTTGATCATGCACATCAACTCCGCCCATCCAGCGCTGGTAATCGGTCACCAGTTTGGGACAGCTGAACGTCGACTGCCCCACCGTCTTCAGGTTTCTCTTGATGGAATCTCCGCCCATTG
>NW_003303729.1:2005641-2025055 GCF_000142945.1 Phytophthora infestans T30-4
AAAGAATTTTTGCTGCGGGTACGTAATTCAGAGTTCGGACTGGGTATGCGGCGGGCGAAACATTCCCGTTATCGTTTTGACCTTGGTCCGCCTGCGGTCCCTTCCCGAACCGAGACGGTGCAACGCTCTTGGCGCGCCTTGTCCCTCGAGGGTGTGACCTTTTTGTATCTGTTTGTCTCGCTTCGTGATGAAATGTCCAACAGGTTCACCGGCATAAAATAGAAATAGCAATTTCCAATGGAGAATCCTTTTTAGCACGAAGTGCTTCCCACAGGCCTAGCCGCTTGATCCTTCATATCTTTGAACGCGCTATTGTCGGTTTCATACTCGGAGGATGCAGGAGTCCACGCCATCGAACGAAGTGTAATCTGGTTCATGTCTTCGATAGATAGAGAACCCCCCAAGCAATCAATAAATGCTGCATCCATAAGAGGCGCCTCTTCTTCGTCAGATGACACGTCGTCACCAATTTGTCTTTGAACAATATCACTATCATCATCTGATCCAAAGCCATCCGACTCCGAGTCCATGCTCTCATACTCGTCTGCATTGTCCTCGTCCTTCATGATGTTCACGTCCTCTTGTAGCAAGCCACGATTTTCTCTCGAGTTTGTTCGCTCATCGTTTCGTCTCGAGTTTGTTGGTGTCACAGGCTCGACAACAGCACCATTTTGACCGGCGCATAGTGACAGCGCTACATCAGGTTCATCACCGCTCATAGCTCCACAAAATATCTCGTCTATGGTGTTTGCTGCAAGCGCAATACTTGTGTCTATCTGTGACGCCCTTGAGCTCTCATCCTCTATGTGCGGACAAGTGGCGCATAGCGGAAGTTCTGCAGGTGTCTCGCTGTCCTCGCTATCGGATCCAAACAATGCTTCAACGGTGTTCGCTGAGAGAGCAACACTCGTGTCTATCTGAGACGGTGTTACCCTCTCACACTCTGCAGGAACTTCTGGCTCACCTTCTTCACTCTCGTCGTCTCTGTCGTCGCCTGCACCTCCCTCGTCAGCGCCAATGATGCCCTGTTCAAACGCATACTTTACTACCGCATGTTCTCCTTCGCATACACAGCACAGAGCACGTATTAGACACACTCACAATAGACTAACCACATCAGACTTACCGACAAACATGTTCACGCCCTCGATGTGTAGCTCCTTTGCAGCGTTCGGTGAGTAGTACGAGTGCAAATTGGACAGCCGCGTTGGCCTCTTTGACGTCCATCCGACACGCACGAGCTGACGCCATAGATGACCAAAATCCACATCTCGCACGTCGATTCCTGAGAGCGCCTCTGCTTGAGCTTTTGACCGCTTGCTTGTTCTGACCCGGCATCTTTGCTTGAGCCCGCAAATTCTGTACTGGTGGAGAACATCCACCGTCCCACCAAACGTACGGTCCCCAGATAGTGGGACAGTGAATCCACCTACAGCCTTTTTCTCCCCTGTCGCCCACTACCTTTCCAAGCTTATATTTTTTTTGCAGAGAAACAGACTTGATTAAAGTATGTGATCGTCGCATCTGAGCCATTTCCTGTTTATCTTGACAGTTAAGTCGTAACTTACGACTTAAGGTTTTCACTACGTCGTAAGTTACGACGTTGGTAACCAAGGGGTTAAAAAGAAGGATTGAAGCATTTTCAGGCAGGTCTATATTGTAAATTGTGGCACACAATTAATCGTATTTGTCCTTTTCGAGGATTAGCCGCTCTTTAAACAAAAATAACCCACATGAGTTGACCTATGCCCCTTTAAAAAATTGTTTCCAATGGAGTATAATAGCTGAATTATTAATTTTGGTCGAGTCTGACCTAGTATTAATCCAACATTTTAATTTTTACACCCCTGACCAAGGCACAACAAAGGCCAAATGCAGTGCCATGATAGACTCAGCGCAGTCACAAAACCCGATTAAACCCTCCCAATGAGTTTCGTGCAAATGCGTTGACACTGCAGACAAGCACCACAATTTGTAGACAGCTTCGTCCACTCTCGGTTGAAGTTTCCGTGGAATTGTTCGTCAGTTGCATTGGGACACTGACGTTGTTGTTTTTCTGTCGTCCAACGACACGTTTGACGTAGCAAAAGCCGCTCGCAAGAGACCTCATTGCCCGGTGTCTACCTCCACGGTGGCAGCAATTTTTTTTCCTGTCACTTTTACATGAAAATGCAGTAGTGCATCCGTAGCAGTCAATGCAGCTCGTGCAGCGTAAGAGTATAATTCGAATTAAGCTAAACTCCTCGAATGTACGACATTTTGTCAAATTACTTTGGCAAATCCAGCCGAAACCCGTGCCAGTCTGACGTTCAAGGGGCCTTTAACTGATAAAGTTATTGAGAAATCGTAGCTGACAGTGTCTGGGTTCTCCACGTGGATGTGGAATCTACTGAGCTGAGATGCTGCCACAAGCTTGAGCTGAAGACCAGCTAATAATGTCCCAAGACACATTCGAGGTCCTGCACTAAAGGCAACGAACTTAAACGCCGAGACGCTGATTATTGTCTTCGTAGCTGGGTTTATCCACCGATCAGGCTTGAATTCAGCGGCGTCAGGGCCCCACACATGCGGCATCTGACCCATAGCGTACAGCGGATGACAAACCATAGTCTCAGCAGACGTCAGGTAGCACAGTGTCTCGTACTTCATAGAGATGGGCATGGACGGATACAGACGTAGGGTCTCCTTAATCACCGCTTCACTTGTTGAAGAGTAGGCACGCAGCATTCAGACGTTGTGGGCTCGGGTAGCGTGTTGTAGATCTCTGTAGTGGGATCCGATTGAACAGACTTGCGAGGGAAGCTGGCGCTTCCTTTGAACTCTTGCTTGTATTGTACTCTGCAAAATCCAGAATGAGATAGTTGAGACTCTCTCCAGCTACTCCTACATCATCGTCTAAGTATATGCCTCAAGTCTCCGACCTCTGAGTCTTATTCTACGCCAGCTCCTGCTGCGACCGTCCTCGGCCGCCAGCACAGTGCGTGGTCAGGTCCTGAAGACCGTCGCCCCACTACACCGCCTCACCAAGACTTGACCGCGCACTTTGATGCCGCCAAGCATTGGATTGGTGTCGATGTTGCTCGGAGGTACCGATGTACCAATTATAGGGTACCTTGATCCAACGACATAACCTCTTCAAGTTGAAGTCCTAAAGTTGCTCCAATGTTACAGTTAGCTCGGCATCACTTGCCGCAGCTATGTACTGTTTCACCATCACTGGGTATCCCTATACAATGTATTCAGCGACTTCCACGAGTCCTCAATTGGCTCTAGACCTTTCCACCCTACCAGTATCTCGTGACACTTCTTCGCCGAGTTCCACCGGTGCTCTTTGAGCTCCGCAACCGTAAGGACGATTCCTTGAGCAGCCACGTGCTCTCGGATCTCCTCCGATACTTCGAAAGACGCATCTGCGTAGAACTTGAGGCGTGAGGCGTGCACGTCTGCTTCCGCTCCAGTCACTAAGTGCTGTACACGAAAGGAGTGATCGTCTGTACCAATTACCTGGTACGGACCTATCCATGTGACCAGTAGCTTGTCGTTGTGTTTTTGGTCCACCCTTGACCTCAAAACGTAGTCACCAACATCGAAGTTCGCCTTTCTGGCTGTTTTCTGTGCCTTCTGATTCCGTCTCGTTTGATTCGCCCTTGCTTCCTGCACAACCTTGTGCATCTCTTGCACCCTAGCTTGCAGCGATGCCAACTTCTTCATGATCTGGCTGGAAGTGGTACCGAGCTCAAGAAAAGCGTTGTCTTGGGTGTTAAACCCAAAGTCAAGCGGAGAAGCAGCAGGTAGGACACAGAAAAGCTCCACTGGCGCCGTGTTCCCAAGAGATGGAACCGGGGTATGGTTCAGATTTGATTGGACCACCGGAATGAAATGTGGCCAATCACGAATGTCCGCCTTGGCTTCAAGACACATTGCTCTAAAGACTTGCACTAAGTCCCTATTGAGCCTCTCAATTGATCCATTTGTCCATGGGCTATACGCCACCGTAAATCTCTGTCCACTAGTGAGACGTCTTGCCACTTCAGCCACAACTTGGTTCTTGAAGTGACCGCCTTGTGTCACTTATCCACACACGAGATGCCCCATAGCGACTGTGCCAGTCTAGTATCGCATCTGTAGTTACAGCTGCTGTTGGCACTGCGCACGGCACCAGCTCACAAAAATGAGTCGCATCGTCCTTAAGCACCAACAAGTACTTGTAGTCATCGTAGGAATAACCTAGCGTCACGTAGTCCCAATGTAAAGCCCCGTTTCGTTCATTGCACCGGAATGTATCAGCCCACGGTCGCATCACTACCTTCCCCCCTTTGACATGCTGGCATGAAGGGCAGCCAGTCAGGAAAGTCTTTACCGTAGCTGAAAGATTCCGTATGAAAAACCTCCGATTCACCACGTTCAGTAACGCTTCACGACCTCGATGGCCCTGTGCTTCACAGTGAGCGATCACTAGGAGCCGTTGCACAAGCTCGGTTTCGCTAGCCGGGACCCATATTCGGTCGCTACTGTACAGTAAGTCTTCACTTCTACATGTCAGCCCCTTCGGGCGATCCACAATGTGCCGTTGTTGAGCTACACGCAGTTCTTCGACTGTTGGCCACGCAAAATTTCCATCACTAAATGGCCGAATCGGCACCGGGATGGCGTATGTCCTACCGACAGGTTCGTCACTGTGGTTTTCGTCACGTTGGCACCGCAAGGTAATATGCTTTACAGTAACACTGGGTGAAGGGCGTGTTTCTGCCCATCGAGATACCATATCAGCCCAAGTGTTGTGTGTCCCTTCAATATGTTCGATAGTGTAGCGATACTCCATCAACTTCATTGACCATCTCAGCAGTTTTCCACGAACATGTTTTTTCACTTCACGACCTGGGGCGAAGACATGTATCAGGTTGCGGTGGTCGCAATACATGCGAAATCCACGCGGTAGCAACAGATAGCTGAGCTTGTCACAAGCCATGATAATTGGGTAGGCTTCTTTCTCTATGACACTCCAGTTCTTTTGTGCACCAGTGAAAGTACCACCAAGACGGATAAGCAGCTCGTGCTGCTGGTCCTGGATGTCTGCATCACTTTTCCAACTGGGCACTTGCGATACAATCACTGACCATCCAATGTCTGAGGCATCCGTCAGCAGGACCATCTCGCTGTCTGGATTTGGGAACGCCAGGGTGGCCGTGTCAGCCAGAGCCTGCTTCACCGCATCATACGCCTCGCATTCCTGCTCGGTAAGTGTGATCAGTATACCCGCTGCCACTCGCTTGGTCCGCCGGGAAGCCTGAGTCATTGCCTCATCCAGTGTGTCCTGCAGTGGACGTGCCAATCGGGCGTAGTCCACAATGCTGTCTCTCATCCAGTTCGTAGAACAGAGAAACTGCTGAAGTTCACCAGCGTTCGACGGTTTGGGCATGCTACGTAGAGCTTCTATTCGCTCAGGGTCATGTTTCACACCTTCACCATCTATCAACTTTCCACACCATTTTACTTCACGCTTGTACACGCAGGACTTGGCTACACTTAGCTTGAAGCCGAATTTCGCCGTGAGCTGTAGCAGTTCCTGCAATTTGTCGAGGTACGTGTCGATATCCACAGCATACAGCAGTAAGTCATCTATCCAGACTAGCAGGTGCTTGTATAACAGCGCCGCAAAGCATCTCTCGATCGTTGACTGAAAATACAAGGCTGCGTCCGCACTTCCTTGCGGAACTCTAGTTGGGGTGTAGATCTTCCTGTGGGTCATATAGGACAGCAGGTCCTGGCACTCTTTGGCGAGGGGTAGCTGCCAGTAACCTTTAATGAAGTCGAACAGTCCAAAGTGTCTGCTACCTCTAACTTTCTCCAAATCCACGTGAAGGCCTGGCATCAGACCTGCTATAACCTCTGTCTGAGCGTTAAAAGGTTTGTGGTCGACAGTCTGGCGAAAACCACCATCACCACGCTTGCGCAGTGGTAAAGCAGCACATGTTCACCGACTGGTGGGGTTCTCGTACACCCACCCCAGTTTGACGAGCATGTCGTTGAACGACTCGAGGAACGCCTGGTATTCCGGCGCATACTTGCGAGCCTTCGCCTTGTATGGTCGACAGCCCGTCTTCATCTTAATTTTCATCGGCTCGACCTTTGCAGGGGGGTCATTGCCGAGTACGAGTCTCCAGACATCGTACGCATGCACCATTGTGCGCAGCCGCTCGAGTTTATCAGCGGGAAAACCTTCCTCCAAAGCCCGCTGGAGCATTGCCTCAACAGCGACTCGGATGTCCTCAGCGTCGTTGCCTCCTACCATCACATCAGGCGTTTCTTCGTCATCATCTCCATCATTGCAGTTTGGTGTTGCCAATAGCTCCAACTGTCTCTCGACGTCAATGCCCAAAAACTTTAGCATATCATCTCCAAGTAGAAATTCATCATCCTTATTTTTCAGTATCAGACAACGGCACAGGTTTATGGATATTAACAGGTCCCGCTGCTGTCATGAGCGACAGCTTCAACTTTGTCGTCTCATGAGCCCACGTCTTCTTATCGCCAGGCAGTCTGCACTCGATCGGGTTTCCTAACCGCTCAACCTCACACTTCACACCTTGTTCTTTAAATTTTCTTTAAAGTCGTGGAGCTGATACACGATGTCACTGCTCCAGAGTCTGCACAATATTCCACATCGACAACGCCACCGACACGTAGAAATCGGGTTTGTCCCGCTCGACCAGGTGAACACTCGCTAATCCTTCTTAGGTTTACGTTGCCTCCCTTTTTTCGGCTTCCTGGTAGCGGCAGCGTCGTCCTCGGCCTTTTCTGGGCATTCAACTTGCCGGTGCTGGCCACCACAAGTCTAACAACTTTCTTTTGGCCCGGGATGGTTCTTCTCCGATTTGGTCCAAAATATCCGCGGTGCAGCCTGAGTTCCAGGTTCGCGAACGACTCGCTTACCGAGTCTAGCTATTTTCGATGGTCGTGTGGTTGCTGATTGCTTCAATTCCACCGCCTGAGAACGCTTTTTATTTCTTGACAAAGCTTTGACCTCACGGTCTATCTCCAAGGCCTTCTCACTCACAATCTTGAACAGTACCGACACGTTGGACTTAGCACCCGGAAATCTGAAGTCAATCTCGTTTTTCACTCGATTCTTTAATTCTCCAGGCAGGCTATTCAATAGCACCTTGCACTTCTTCTTAGTACCTTCCTCATCCGAGAACAAAGTAGCTAATCCATTGATTTTCACAATCGTGTTGCACAGGTGGAAGTAGTCCATAACTCGTGCATCGATATCCGACTTGGTTGTTGACATTACTAACTGGTCTTGGAACAACTCGTCAACTTTTGGTAGAGCTTTGTTTTTGAAGTTTCGTACTGTATCCATGACCCAGTTCCAGATAAACTCATCGGTAAGTTCATCTTTTGTCTTCTCCCATTTTGTCTCACACAACGTCTCGAGGAAGCTGTCGTCGAACGAGTTCTTCACAGAACGCATGACGGACTTCAGGTCTTCTCCTGACGAATCACAGCGCGCCCTCATGATCTCTTCGTACTCCAGACGTAGATCTACCCATTGGGCAAGCGCTTCATGCGAGATATCTTCCACCTTCGGCGCCACAGTGACCGCAAAGATCGGATGGGCCACCGTGGGGTAGTCCGGCCTTAGGTTCGCAGTCCTCGACATTGATCCAGTGCTTGACCTGTTAGGAGCTGGTGGAGCTCCAGATCGTCGTGTCATGCTTTCGTCTACATTGCGGGTTTCTTGCCCTTGCTCTGCGCTGGCTTGGCTTGACCCGCTTGTTCCGTTGAGGAACCGACCGTTGTCCTTGGCCGTAGTGCTCGACTCGTGCTAGTGGTCTGCAGGGTCGGTCCGGCAGCACCCACAATCTGCTGCGTCGCTGCTGCAGCAGCGTCAGCGGTTGCACTCGTCGTAGTTGCTTCGTTGTTCATGTCGTTTCCTTTGGAAACTTAAGTTAACTTTGTAGTGGGATCCGATTGAGCACACTTGCGAGGGAAGCTGGCGCTTCCTTTGAACTCTTGCTTGTATTGTACTCTGCAAAATCCAGAATGAGATAGTTGAGACTCTCTCCAGCTACTCCTACATCATCGTCTAAGTATATGCCCCAAGTCTCCGACCTCTGAGTCTTATACTATGCCAGCTCCTGCTGCGACCGTCCTCGGCCGCCAGCACAGTGCGTGGTCAGGTCCTGAAGACCGTCGCCCCACTACAATCTCTCGTCGAAGTTTGGACTCCACTCGTGGGTTTTGGCTTACGTTGTAGAAGAACCAACTCAGAGCTTGAGCGGTGGTGTCACGTCCAGCAACGAGAAAGTCGACGACAACGTCGCGTAGGTACACGGGGTCGTATTGCTGCTCCTCGCTCTTTGGTGATTTGGCAAGGATATTGAGAAAGAGTGACAACATACTGACGTTCTTCGCTCTACCGTCTTCAGGAGTTAATGCACGATTCGCAAGGACTTGTTGGACGATACTCAGCACCGCAGCATCGATCTCCTTAATGTCGAGTTGGAGCTGATCTTCCGAGCCAATACCCAATCGCTTCTGTAGCTTTCAGAACCAACGTGGGCGAACGAACCGTTGAACGGTTAGACGCTGTGCACGGTCAAAAGCTGCTTGGAACGGAGCTCTTTATTCGCTCGTAGACAATTAATTCATCGTCACTCCGAAGCTCATGTCCGTAAACACTTCGGTCGAGTAACAACTTATCAGTTTATACAAGTCCATGGAGCGATTCTTAGCACACACGTTCTTCAATACGTCGTGTAGCGCATTGGTGTGTCGGGTGGTAGGTAGCCTTAGTCATGCAGTCACGAAGCTCCTGAGTTCGGTACAAGCCACAAGCTACGTCACGTTGGTGTGCCCACTTAACTCCGTCGACGGCAAAGATGCCGTCACCCAGCAAGTCCTTCATGTCCTCAATATAGTGTGGTCCCTTAGAAAAGTTCATGAACTGATATTTGAGTACGTCCTCAAACGCCTAAGGAGTAGAGACAACGAGCATTTCAGGTAACCCCAGAGCTTTCACAGTGAACAGTCGACCTTCAAAGCGCTCACAGTTTTTCGTAATCCATTCGTGAATGTCAGTGCCTGTCAACACTCTGAGAGTGATGTGCAGCACCGGAAGAGTCCAAGGTGGCTGAGCTGCCTCCTGTCGCCCGCCCCGGTTCCGATTCGGTTATCTCTTTTGAGTCGGATGACGGAGTTTCTTGTCAATTGCACACCACCAGAAGCAGTAGCAGACTCGCGACGGCCAGTGCATTGAATAAAGGATACTCCGTCTTCTGTATCGAGACCGACAGCATTGTGCTCTATGCGACGTGATTACAAGTGGATTGGGGTGGGTCAGTAGAAGTGAAGTGTTCATTATCTTCAGCCGAGAAAACTGTGGCACTCAATTTTTCTCACTTTTAGACATCCTCTTTGCAATTGATTATAGAGTATCACGTCTTTCTTTAAGCTGAAGTCATCTTATAAGGCTTACAATTTGAATACGGAAATGCAGCTGACACCGCAAAATCCAATTTGACAGTATCAAATATCAAAGAGAAAGATATTTCTGTCTCCATTTTGAAGTACCTACGTGTGATCGACTATCTACAGATTATAATTAAGTTTGCTATGACATCTGTACAGATCGAGTCCGCGAGAACTTCTTCGGGGCTGGAGGAGGTCGCAACGACCCGGATCGATTAAGCGCAGGAGCTTTGGCTTGGCTCACTTGCTGAACTGGACGTGGCTGTTCATCTTGTGGTTGTGGTCGAGATCGTGTCTCTTGCTGGTGGTAGAAGTAGTTGTAGTTGAGCTGAGTCACGATCTCGTTCACATGAGGAGACGCGCCATGTTTCTGCATGGCTGTCAGCATCACGACCAGGAAATGTGACTGCCGCTTGAACTCCTTCGCGTTTCTAGCCATTTCGGACTGAAGAACGCGGAAATCAGGGTGCTCCGGCAAGCGAACACTCGGCACCTTACCGACTTGTTGATCCAAGTCCGAATAAGCAGGAAAATATTTCTGCACGTCTCGATCTACGGCACTCACGAACGCGTCGACTTGTCGGACGAAGCGCAAAATATGGTTGAAAGTCGTCAAGATGTACTGGATCACAGTCGCGTGCTACACAATCCACAACAATATCATGTCAAGCAGAGTCAATAAACCAGAATCAACCGCGCTTCCACACCTTATCGAGAAGAAAGAACCGGTTCAGCAAGTAGTCGAGATACTGCTCGTGAGTTGCATCCATCTTCGAACGGCAGCATGTTAGTACAGATCAAAAGTGATAAACGTTAAGAGTAAATCCCTTACCTCTGCCAACCTTCGTGAACATTTTAGGGTATCGCGATATTTAGACCATCCTTTCCTTGATACCTAACGTTATCATCGCATAGATGTGAATACAGCAGCCTCGCTACTACGCCATACGAGTAAAGCAATACAGTATCCTACCTGGCTCGTCAGATAGCTCAGTAAACTCTTGGTGTAGTGCAGCATGTCTGCGCTTTGCAGAAGCACTTGACGCATGTCCTTCTCAATACTAAAGGAAAGCATGGTGAGTCTCCATGTAGCGATCAAATATGAGCACGTTTTGACGTACTACGAGTAGCTGCGACGATGGCGAAGTGTAGACTTGAGCTGCACGAAGCAATGGGTTAGTCTGTCACTCCGGCGTACTCAATGACGCACCGCAAGCCACGTACCTTGACCAGGGCGGACTCCACTGATTTCACTTGGACGAGGAAAACTCCAAGCCTCGAGTACTTCTGCATGATCGACGCGCTAAAAAACACTCGAAGTGGCTGCTGGGCAGCGAATGTGAAGTGCATACACTTCAGTGTAGCGATATCGATTCTTGCGCTGCTTGTAGCGCTATCCAGCAGGTTAAAGTCGACACCAACAGACAACCGACCGCCAATTTGCCTCTGGGAGGATGACAACGAGTTGTCCTCGAACACTCCTTGCACTGCACTCTGATGGAACGAGTTAATTACCTCACTGTCCGCCCATGCGATAGGATTCTCTTGCATGTGCGCGATTAACCTTTCACTGAAAACGTTAAACACGTCTTGCTGTAGAGCAGAAAACATCAAAATAAGTCATCATAACCCACTTGAACAAGTGTATTTGAAATTGACTGACCTGTTCCATGAGGACGAACATTCGAAGCGCTTCCACGTGCCCCAAGTAGTTCAGTTTATCTCGAAAGATATCAGTGATCTCGCCATTAAGTTTACGACACTGTATCATCCACAACAAAACGAGTTAAAGCCTTTAAGCCATTACAAGCATAGACTGACATTGGTATTACCTTCTCTTCGAGGTGTATAGTGAGACATCGCTCCAAAATCCTGTTGAAAGGCACGCACTCCACCAATACTTGCTGGGAGGAAAGACAGCCTTCTTCACTGCGCCGCGTTACCAACGAGAAGACGCCACGATTCGGTCTACACCCCATTGTTTCCAGTTCCCTCATCAGTGATTGGTGCAAAGAGAGACCCAGTTCTTCAGGCCTCTTCACAGATTCCACTGACGTGTGTTGCTGCAAAAACCGGTTTTTCAGCTGTCGACTAGCCAAAGCCTCGTCCATCAAGGGTATCGTCGATTCCAGGAACGTCGGGACTAGAGATCGATTCACTTGAAACGGAGCGAGCAGCATCAGTCCTTCTCGAAAGCTTCGGTTTCTTCGGCTTTCGCGTACTGGAGATGCTCCAGCACTTGTCGATGCGAAGAACAGCTCTCCATCCAGAGGAATCGTCTCAAAGTGACCCCGTTCAAAGACCATCCGGTTAATTAAATCCAAGTACGGACTCAATGCTCCAGTAAATAAATGTAGCAGCACATCACATCGTGCTAAGCGACCTGAGTTTCTAGCAGCTTCGTCAGCTGTTATGCCTTCAACATACTCCACTTCCATGATACGATACAGTGAATCAAGCACACACTTCGCTTGCTCGGCACGCTTCACTTCATGCCAATGTCGATCCGAAAGACCACTAAAACACTCCATCAGGATGCCTTTGAGCCACGAGATCATCTTGAAAGTCTCCTTTAATCCTCCGTAAATTCCCAGTAACGTAGGCTGTCGTGGGGTTATTCCGGACCACGGAGTCGACTCGTCTTTTTGCAACCCTGTCACGGTGTTTGTCTGTTGTTCTACGTCACATATTGAGTCCGTCAAGCTTCTAATGACATCCGACAATGCATGAGCCAAGCCCTCCAGCGTCACGCATCTATGCTGCACACTCAGATCCCGTACTCGGCGAATAAACCCGACAAAATCTCGAAGAGTCTGCAGCTCGGTCGCTGCTTGCGTGAAAGTGTCCAGTATATGCTGTAAAGCCAAAGGTGAGAGGTGTCCGACTGCCACATTGAATGAATCTCGAGACCGTTTGACCATTTTCGTCTGGAAATCGAAACTGAAGATCGACGGCGAAGGTCTCACTGGGTGGAACTCAAACAATAGCGAGTCAACTCCATGCAACGCCTCGAAAATCATTCGCACTACTGTTTCCTCGTGGATCAGTCTACTTGGGACGGTATTATTGATTGCTACTGTGCTCTCAGCACTGGTAACCACTGCTTCACACAGCAACCACGGCCGGTCCAGCGTAAACGGCATCAGCTTTCTCGTCTCCAGCTCACACGTAGGATCAGCATCATCAACTGGCATGTCCGGTATACTAACTTCCGGATAATACCGACACAGAATCTCGTCCTGCTGTAGCTCCTCGACTGATAAGTCCATTCGTTTCCTCTCTATTTCTTGTCGTAAAGTTTGTTCCGAGCTTTCACTACGTCCTGGTTGTTGCCTCGTCACTTTCTCGTCCTCTAACGCTTCAGTTGGTCTCTTGGCGTTACGGTGACCAGCATTTACACTTCGTTCACTCTCCACTGCACTTCCATCTGCGCTATTCATGTCCCAGTCGCTCTCGTCCTCGTCACTGTCCTCCCAAGCTTGATACCATTCATCATTGGTGGAGATCTGGAACAATTCCTCCACCAGTTGATCCTGCATCAGTTTTTCCTGCTGGATTTTAAGTTGCTGCTGTTGCAACACCGTATTCCACCTGCTTTTAGTGTCTTGATCCACTGCCACTTCTTGGTCCGTGGCAGTTGTCGGAGACGTCGCTAGCTCCAGCAAAAGCTTAAGCACTTGATATTCGCATTGTGGAGCTAGCTGCAGCAGTTTGTCGGCTCGCTCCTCGAGCGAATGAACGCGGAATTTGGTAGCAAGCGCTTGGGCTTGAGCATGGACATCCTGGGGTAGAGTGTCCACAAATCGGTGCGAGTACAGCTGCCCCACGACGCGATCAGCACGCAGGAAGAGCGCCTCTTTGGAGAATGAAGACTGCTCTTCTTCATGGTTCTGGTTATTGCCGCTAATATGGGCGCAGAGCTGTCTGGCAAGCGGCCGCCACTCGCGAGTCCAGGCTGGCACCGGCGCCATTATTGAAATGAAATTTAGAAATTGTGCTGTCATTATTCAGTTTAGTGACGTGTTGAAGTGAAACATGGCTACACTTTGGTATCTTCCTCGGATGCGGGATGATCGATAAGGAAGAGAATGGCAGCTAGTTGGGCGCCAAAGGTGAAGTCTCCGGTGCTGGCTTTAAGAAAGTTGCAGTCTAGTTGGTTGAAGGACGTGCGACCGCGAGGAGAACCTGGGAAGAGAGTGGGGTGACGCATTGGGGAGAGAGGAGCACGCGGGGAACCCGGATGCGAAAATGTCCCGGCGCCAGAGAAGGAAGCGAATCGACCGCTTGAAGAACGAAGCATTGCGCGCTGTGGCGATGGTGTGTCTGCATTATTGCGACGCATCGTACCGGCGAAGTTGAGGTTGTACTGCTTTCGATAGTCTTGGAACTCGAGGTCTGTCTTCTCGATGAGCTGGTCGACGTACTCGATTGGCTCGAGCTGGAAGAGCTTCTTCATGACGAATATCAATAACGCAGACTCCTCGCTAGTGTCATCGTCTGATGCAGGCATGGCAGACGTCTCTGGTGTCATTTTTGCAGACAGTAGCGCAAAGCGCGGCCATTGCTGCTCGAATCGTTTTGCTGTTCTATCGACGATCTGTCAAGGTTAAAGCAACACAACCACGTTAGTGCAACATACAAGAGCAGCACAAAGGAGAGCTTACGTTGCTCTTTTCATGCGATAGAGTTCGAAGATGCAGCTGAAGCATCGTTTGGGTGACGCTGCGAATCTGGTCGATATGTTCGTCGTCATGGATGGTCTTTAGAATATAAAGTGCCGGTTTGAAGTAATCCACTGCTCGGTAATGCTCTCCTAGCTCTCGAGACAAACTCCCAAGTTGCATGAATGATTTCATTATCTCTTCGTGGTTGGCTGGAAGCACTTCTTTACGAAGAGCAAGAGCTGTGAGCGCAATTCCATATGCTGCTTCTGCAGCTTGACTCCCAAGCACTTGAGTGCGTAGATTTGCCAACAGATAGCAGCATTCCGCTGCAAACGCTTTGTATACAAAAACGTCTTCCACGGGATCTTGAAAGTGCCTTTCGTACACGGAGAGAGCATCTTCAAACACACCAATAACCGCCTCACCGTCGATGGAGTTTGCTGCCAGCATCAGCATCCCTTGCTGTCGTCTTATATCAGCATAAAGAAGACTAGTCTTACCAAAGCAATCGCGCACGAGTGTCACGCAACTCTGTAGAGTTTCTACGGCTTGCCCCGGATCACTCAGATCGCCGAGAATTTCGGTCATTGTCATATATGTGTCACAAAGCAGAGGATGAACTGGTCCGAGATGCCACTGGATAGGCTCTAAAGCCTTAGTAAAGCACTCCTGGGCACCAGCCAAGTCACTTGACGCATGTTTCAGCTTCATAAGAATTGTGTACGCTCGTGTCAGGTCCGCGTGATTACTCGGAGATTCCTCAATCGCTAACGTTGCTAGCTTTTTCGCTTGGTCGGGCAAGTTCATCGCCAGCGATATGTTGGCAGCGCACGTTAACAAGTGACACAGCGACAAGTTGCGTTCATCACTTGGAGCTGTTTCCAAAATGTAGATATGGAACATGATGCTTGAAAGTGCGCTACTGAGTTCTCCCGCTGCCAGGAAGGCGTCGGCACTTTCCAGCACTCTTTCGCACGCTGCTGTTGTTCGAGCAAGCAGCGTGGTGCGAGGACTGATGCATTGTATGTTCTGGAGGGCAATCGGCTCTGCGCCTTTAAAGTTGTAGTTCATGTGGTCGCTGAAGTAAGCGCCCGTCTGGGCTTGAAGTGCATGAAACAACTGTGGCATGTGAAGCAAGTCTTCGCTGATGATGGTATCCAAGTTCAGTGCTTTTTGTGAAATGCCGAATTTGGCATAGACTTGCGGTAGAATCCTCCGTTCCCAAAACGTTTTCGAGCCACGAGATGAGGTACCAAAAACAAGATTGACAAACTCCAACGTGACATGAGAGGCCTGCTCTTGCAGAGCCATCTTCGCAAGTGCTCGGGCTGTCGCAGGATCAATGCTGCGGTTGTCATCTCCATCGTTGGCGTCGCCGTTTTCGCTGTTTCCTGTAGCTTTAGCCTGCCTTAAGATTGATGTTGTAACTTCAGGAAGAATCAGTCGCAGTGATGCTCTGAACTCAATCTTGCAAGCTCGTGCTACCATCTCGGCGAGCAAAGCACGACGAATGTGCTTCAGTGATGCCAGCTCGTAGCAAGAAGCTAAGTAGCGCACATTAATACCTTCTCCGTGCAGCGCTCGCGTTAGTGACCTACTATCGATCACTTGTGTCGTTCCGCTTTCCAGATCTGCAACAAATTCCGGGATGATGACGGTGTGCAAGCACTCTTGCGCACTTATAGCAGATTGCTGAAGTAACTGTGCCTCGAGTTGAGATCTGGTTGAAGCACGTTGCTCCACAGAGGGTTCTTGCTCAATAGAAATATGGGTATTGGAGTGAAGCGGTAAGTTGTTCCCATGCATTCGAACGAATTCGGGGCGCATCTTGTACATCAAAGCTTCGCGAGCAATTGAATCAGGGTCATCGCTTGATACATCGGCAGGGATAAGATCAGCCAGATTCTGCAACTTAAAAACTGATGCACCATCTCGTATCGCGACAGTAAACCCAGCGCTGACAGGAAAGAAGGCAGGGACCGTGCTAATTGTTGTGGCAGCATCTTTTTCCTCATCTCGAGTGTGTAAGCTGTCTGTGAGAAGTCCGAGATTGTCAAACACAGGTTTGAGCTGGTCTTGGAGCCGCTTGACGCGATTTTTCTTGGCTTGACTTCCCAAATCCCGACGCGTGCTCTTTAGTGCCGAATCGGTAGATGCGATAACGAAGGCTCGGAACCCAAGATGATCCACTATACACTGAAGGGGAACCTGTAGCGCAATATATTGCGAGCTGGCTTGTGGATCGTTCTTAGTTTCCTCGATGGCTTCATGTATTGTCCTCGCAGCACGAACTTGATGGCCGACCATTCTATGGAATATTGCTATGGATGCTGTATTTTGCTTCTTTTCACGTGCCGCACCACTTGATGAGCTGCTAGAGCACAAGTAAACCAGTAACCCGTCCCGTTGGAACTTTAGCATCACACGAAGCAGAGCGCTATACTGCTGAACGCCATCCGTCGCGAAAACCTCGTCATCATCAAGACTCTGAGGCTGCAACGTCTTGTGCGCGTCCTCTAAAGTCATCTCCGCTACAATTTCACTCACTATTACCTCGGCAGCTTGGCGAAACTCCGCTAGAATACCTGATATCTCAGATCCGGTAGTTAACACATCGGTGGATACGCCTTTAGACAGGAGATCGTTGTATCTTTGATCCCAATCCGTTTTTACTTGGCAAATCAAGAGTTTTGATGCCGCGACACGAGCACTTGAGCTACGAGACGAAGTTCTCTCGGTCAGTTCTGGTGGTTTGCTTACTTCGACAGCAATCTGGTTGTTAGTACGCTCCGCTTTTACTCGGTTCATCACTTCTTGTGCGCAATAGTAACTCTGAAGCCAGGTCAACAGTCTCGTTCGAGTAATTACTCCATGGCGACCGAGATCAAGTTGTTGTTGCATCAGTGCAAGCTCCGAGTCCTTTCCCTCCCAACCTATGTGAAAAAATCAAAACAACTTCGATGTAAGGAGCCACACATAGTATCTAGAGTTCAAACATGTACGCGTCATCGTCTGGTGTGAAAGGATATAGTTCGAAGAAGACCACGGAGCTTTCCTGAATCGATTTTCCCTGTGTTCCGCGGATCAATCTGCAGCCATTTCAATGATGTCACATCAATACATTGTATAGTAGTGATTCCAGCTCAATAAAATGAATTTACCTCAGAGAAGGCTTCTGCCGCCCGACGAATTTTCTCAGAGATTCTAGGATGACACAAACATGACGTGAATTTCTGCTTTCTCATCCTCAAGGTTCGATGAGGATCATTACACCGGAGAAACTGGAGCATCAGATGGAAGACATAGTCGCGTCTAAAGATGTAGATAACATATACTCAATACCTCCATCTTGCATCGTAGAGAACACAGACGTACTGTAAGTGCGAATCGCCACTCCGCCAATTCCTTCTCGGACGAGCACGCAAACGTCACTGGCTTCGACGACTTCACATACTCCTCAGTCGTGCCCCGCTCATTATACACAGTATACTGCAACACTTACCTTCGCTATAGTCTCTAGTTGGAAGGCAAACTTGCGGTTCACTTTTTTCTACATCAAAGCGCAGAATGTGACTTCAACGCTCTTTTGTTTTGGTATTGGGATATACGGACCTCGTCCGCCACTGCGAGCTTGTAGTCTGTGAGCTCATACGAGCTGCTCTGACGCGAGCTGCCGAGTGAGAAAACTTGCTGCTCTACAGCCATGGGGAAGCATTTGAGCAACGTGCCGTCCAGATGTACCCACTTCTCGGTCCATTTGGGACCAAACAAGCCCAATCCAAGCTGCGGTGGCATAAGGGAACACACGTTCGCACAATGGAGGGCACAAAGCTTTGTCATGAAGGCACAGTACCTTGTGCAGCTTGCCGGACTTGGGCTCCATCGGCGCGGGATCTTGGCGAGTGCGGAAACCGTTGCCCGTCCCTTCACTTCAACCCAGAGTGATGGTCGTACTTAGTTTGAGAGGTGTTGTCTTAAATATTTCGTCTGCGTGTTTTTGGGTGCGCCACACCGACGGAATGCGTTGTCGAAATGCGGTGCTGCGATTGGTCGCTTGTCAGATTTTTCAATGTAGCCATTCACTGGAGCCACACATTTGCAGAATCATTCCACAATTGACGGTAATCCGACACACTCGTCCAAGAAACATGAGCGAGGTAACGTGGAGCAAAGAGGAGGTGATCAAGGCCTTCGAGGACGCGGGCAACCTCAAGTTCCTTGAGCATATCAACCTGTCCAACACGGAGAAGTGTACGGAGGAGTCCCCCGTTTACATTTTCTACATGCGCGGCCTGCAGTGCTCGCGCGATCCTCGTCTGGCCTACCACTTCTGGGCGAATTATGCCGGTCGGCACCAGTTCCACCTGTTCACGAGCCAGCCCAAGAGCGAGTGCATCAATGCCACTATCTACCTCTACGTGCCTGACCTGGACGCTATCGAGAAGAGCCTCGAGTCTATTGCTGACGAGCTTAAGGGCACCAAGTTCGCTTTCGAGCGCATTAACCGCGGCGGAGAGACCACTATCGACTACCCGCAGGAGAAATGGCACGAGATGTTCGACGCGACTAAGTACGACCACCTTAAGGTGAACGACCCGTACGGTAACGAGCTGCGTCTCAATGTCACGCCGCGTAATTACAACTCGATTAACCTGTCGCTAGGTAAGACACTGCCCGTTACGGACGATGTTCCCGGTGTGGCTCAGGGTCTCCCGTTCCTGGTGTACCCGTGTCGTCCGGGTATCGCTCAAGGGATTTCCCGCTTCTTCGAGTACTACTTGGGTGCCAAGACCGTGGTCACTAAGAAGGAAGGCAATGTGGAGCTCTACTGCACGACGGTGTTCTGTGGTCCCTTGCAAGCGATCGTCTTTGACGAGCAGGAGTCCCAGAAGGACAGCAAGGGCGAGTACGATGGCCACCACGTGTGCATCCACATTGACCGCTTCAAGGAGTTCTACGACAAGGCTTCCAAGGAGTCCATGCAATGGAACAACGTGCTGTTCTTCGACCGCTGCGACACGTGGTTCGAGGCCAACCGCGACCAGCAGTACCGTATTCTGCACCTGATCGACCCTGTGGACAAGAAGTTCCTCATGTCCTTCGAGATGGAGATCCGCTCGGCCCAGCACTTTCGATACCTCATCCACCGTAGCGACGTGACCGCGGAAGAGGAAGCCGCCAACGAAGTGCTACGAAAGAAGATCCTGTAGATTTTGCTATGCAGTTTATTGCTGACAAATTTTGGTTCGGCTCGGCGCAGCGCAGAGCTCCGTCGA
>NW_003303730.1:0-1333 GCF_000142945.1 Phytophthora infestans T30-4
GATCGTCTGATCTTCGAGCTGCAAATTCTCGCCCATAGAAAGCCTTATCAGAGACTCAATCGCATCTTAGAACAGGCCAACGCAGTACTGAGCTCCATGATCAGGATGGATGTACTCGAGAAGTACGACCAAGAGGCTTCTATTGGAGACGAGAACGGTACAATCGATGCAGACACCGATGACGAGGTGATTTCCAACGAGACGGAGCAATTAGAGAACGAAATGCTGTTCTCTCCATCGAACAGTAACGTTATCTTTGCTAGTGCTACCGACGGCTAGGCCTTTGGTATCGGATACTTTGCAGCTTTGTATGCGAAGAAATTAGAGCTGCCTGTACGTGTGATGCGCCAAGCATTGTGGGGCGAGTACTACTACAACCACAAGAGCAAGAAGATCGTGAGCAAACCGCCCACGTCTAGTAGCCAGACGATGTTCTGTTCGTTCATTCTCGACTTGATCTGGACGACGTATACGACGATGACGAAGCCGGTGCAGTCGGATGCGGACTTGGACGTGTTACGGAAACTCACACGACAACTTCGGATTGCCAAGCTGGTTTCGGATCGTGATCTGAAGCAGACGGACCGGAAGAACGCGACTCAAGCGGTGATGAGGAAGTGGCTGCCGTTGTCTACGACAGTGTTAAAGATGGTGACGCGCGTTCTACCGAGTCCAGTGGCTGCTCAAGTAAAACGCGCCGACAAGTTGTGTACGATCTCGTCCGACAAATCGCTTCAAGTCTTCCGGTCTTTGCAATCCTGTCAGACTTCGGATGATGCGCCGCTTGTTATTTACATTTGCAAGGTCATTTCAGTGGAGGCCAATGTGTTATCGGATTATCACCAGTCCGGACTGGCTGCTACAGACGAGGTCTATGTCGGCGTGGGTCGGGTGTACTCTGGTGTGCTTCGAGAAGGCCAGCCGGTGTATGTGATGGATCGTAAGTTCCAAGGCGTATCTGGAGACGTGGATGTGGATACAGTGGACTTGAATACGGTGAAACACGTCACACGTATTGACAGCGGGGTGGTGAAGCCGTACATGATGATGGGACGTGATCTACACAAGCTGGATCGTGTTCCTGCTGGTAATATCATCGGTATTGTCGGTCTTCAGGAACATGTTTTGAAGACGGCGACGTTGTCGTCAACCCTGGCGTGTCCTTCGTTGACGAAGATGCCGTATCAAGCCAAGCCGATTGTCCGTGTGGCCGTGGAACCTGAAGATCCGCGCCACTTTGGCGCTCTGGAAGCTGGTCTACAGCGTTTGTATCGATCTGATCCTACCGTCGAAGTCCACGTGCAGGAGACTGGCGAACATGTTATTGTTGCAC
>NW_003303730.1:2130-4671 GCF_000142945.1 Phytophthora infestans T30-4
CCTATGCTCTCTCCACATTCTTGATTTCGTTTGGCCTTTAGACTAGCAGGCCGCGGAGCACGCCCTTGGTCGGATTCCATGCTACAGTTCCTAAGCGCAGTATCACAGTTTTCTCATTGTTGCCAAGGACATTTCTAACGCCAAGGATGCAAGCCGTCGACACGACTTGGCATCTAGAACGGCAACTGAGGCCCTGTTTCAGGAACTCGTTAAGCACAAATTCTTCTACAAGTTTCGCCTTAACCTCGAGACAAACGAAGTCACTCATCTCTTTTGGGCCCACCCAGCGACTACTGCGCTGTTCAAGTTTCACTTCGACGTTCTGGTAGCTGACTGTACCTACAAGACAAACAAATACCAATTCAAGAACCAGCTACAATCCGCACGATTCGAAAGAGAAAACGACAAGCCCAGCATCGAACGAATCAAGGCAAAAGAGGAACTGGACGCGAGCCAACTTTCAGTGAGCGCATGGATTTGAGTCATCCTGCTACTCCACCTACAATGGTAGGTCTGCCCCCGATTGATATGCAACAGTTCGGCATCCACGAAGGAGACGTAATTTTGAGTTTCGAAGACGATTTCCTACCACCGCGTTCATGGGGTTTTGCCGGCCGTATCCCCTTTACTGACCAGCAGCCAAACGAGAAGCAGTAGACCAGGCAGAAGCTATACGTCTAAATATATGTTTTCTTGCAACTTCAACTTCCAATAATTAAAAAAAAGGAAATTTGCAATATGAACCTTCAAATGCGATGTAATGAGATTTACTCCACCTACTGGCCGCTACCGTGGACTCTGCTCTTGTGCGAACGCAAACTACTCGCCACGGGGTAGTCGACGTTGAAGCACAACTCGCATTTGAAGACACCCTCCTTGCCCTCGCGCTTTCACTTCAACCGGTTCGAAGCTCCATCGGGATTCTGCTCACACAAATACCGATGTTTGCGCAGCCCAGGCCCTTTTAGCATCTTGACACCGCAGAAACCACACACACCATGGCTCGGAAGAACATTTTGGACCACATCAGGTGTTATGGAGCTACAAGTACGACTCGACTTCGATCACGTGGCGAGCATTTGCACGTTTCTTGTCAGCTCCAAACTTTCCGAATTGTTTCTTGTACACTAGTCAATGCCCCACACAGAGTTTTAGCGGCGAGGTGGCATTCCGGATGATTGACTCTGTGGACGTCATATCACGGATAAACAGAGATTTCGGACTCCAATCCGGACCGGTGGGACTGACGTTACGCTCAGAAAACGAGTATGTCGATCGACTTCACCAGTTTATTTCCCGCTTCCTTACCGAGTAACCTGTCTGTCCGTCCGTCTGTCAATAAGTCCGTCCGGATCCTTTCTTTCTGCTTTTTCCTACCCTTTCGCATGGCTACAGCCGCCTGGCTAATACAGTTTCGTC
The DNA here is from genome assembly GCF_000142945.1 of Phytophthora infestans T30-4. Classification (NCBI taxonomy): domain Eukaryota; phylum Oomycota; class Peronosporomycetes; order Peronosporales; family Peronosporaceae; genus Phytophthora; species Phytophthora infestans. The sequence continues at coordinate 3,550 of NW_003303730.1, forward strand.
CCATCTTACCGACCGCGCCTACCTTTCTGACTCGACCTAACTATGCAAAAATTACAAATATATCCAAAAGCGTGACACAATTAACTCGCGCGCGTATTTGTCAATATTGACCGACCTGCGACACTGACTGGATCTGTCGCACGATCAGACCGTCTCTCGCCCTCGCGATTGGACGTAAGGTAAACATTTCTGCCGAGCACGAAACGCATCGATTGGATGCAAACGGCCAGGCGAGCTGCGCAGATACTTGATTATTGCGCAAAACCTGTCGTATGTACTGCAAATCGGGCACACTAACTACTTTATTTTCTAAGAGCTCTGCACACTTCTCAAATAGAGATATTTATCATTATTATGTAGACTTCACAGACCAGTATTTGGTAAGAGCTCTAAGATGTTATTTTCCACACACTTTTCGAAGTAAAGACGATATTAATAGTAATATTACTAATATAAGCTTCACAGGCCGCATTTGTAAGAGCTCGGCGATGCTATTTTCCACAGACTTTCTAAAGTAGAGACGATAGTATTTTTTAATATTAAAGTAGGCTTCACGACCAGAACTTTTTGTAGGGACTTTGCGAATATATATCTTTTTTACTTCACCTGGCACTCAACACTACCACCGTGCAATGAAGGCGCGCGGCTGTACGGTCATTGCGGTATCTGCTCCCGTGCACCGCAACCGACGAATGCATGCGCGCACGATAGATAATTGTTTTAGTCAATTTATATGTATGTATTTGTTTGGAAATCTGATAATAATATATTAAAGCTAAGCCAAATAGTAATATTTTAGAACATTTTTAATATTTTGCCTAATAATAAATACCAGCCTTACAGTACCGTGCTATTGGCTAATATTTTGACGCAAGTAATTGTTAAAACAATAAGTTTGCTAACTTACTCACAGTTTGCAAAATGGTGAGCCTTACGTGCAAGCAATGCGAGGCGAAGATTGACCCGCTTCTACTGAACCCGCAGCGGTCTACGACGGACCCCCGAGCGCGCTGCGTCTGCTGCGGGAAGCTGCAGTACGGCTACGCTTTCCGCACAATCAGCGGACGGGACATCGTGCGGCGCTGTAAGCCTGCAAGAACCCCTAAAAGCGTTAAGTTTGGA
>NW_003303730.1:6001-8965 GCF_000142945.1 Phytophthora infestans T30-4
CAAATAGCACGTTGAGTTGATAAGTAGGCAGCAAAAGTACCTCATATAATGTACATATGCTACTTTTCAGATTAAGTCTAAACATCACTACAGTTGATAGTCAGCCTACAGTCAGGTGGCTTCCTATGTTCGTCATACATATCGGAGCCAGTAAATGCCACTCGGCAAAGAGTTACACCACTCTGTCAGTCAGTATCTATGCAAAAAGGTCAGAAAGTACGTCAGCTATGCAAGTAAGATCAATGCATGCGGAAGATAGTGAAAATATACTTCAGTTACATCACAAACAGCTCAGCAGAATAATTTCAAAGCAAAATATTGATATTTGTGGCGACCATCGGCAAATACTACCTATCCTAAAAGATACTTCGCGCACCAACCAACCATGCCCTAGCGTCCGCGGAGCGGGCGCCCAGACCGCTAGTTTTCGCCTCCTAACCTTGCAGCGTGTCTGTCCGTCCGTCCGTCCGTCCGTCTGTCAATCAGTCCGTCGCACTCCCTGTCTTGCTGATTTTGCCTGCCTTTTCGCATGGCTACACTCGGCCTGTCTAATACAGTTTCGTCCCATCTGACCGACCGCGCCTACCTTTCTGACTCGACCTAACTATGCCAAAATTACAAATATATTCAAAAGCGTGACGCAATTAACTCGCGCCCTGATTGGGCAATACCTGCCGACCTGCGACACTGACTGGATCTGTCGCACGATCAGACCGCCTCTCGCCCTCGCGATTGGACGTAAGGTAAACATTTCTGCCGAGCACGAAACGCATCGATTGGTTGCAAACAGCCAGGCGAGTGCGCAGATACTTGATTATTGACGCAAAACCTGTCGTATGTACTGCAAATCGGGCACAGTAACCACTTTATTTTCTAAGAGCTCTGCACACTTCTCAAATACAGTAGAGATTTTTATTATTTTTAATGTAGACTTCACAGACCAGTATTTTGTAAGAGCTCTGGGATGTTATTTTCCGCACATCTTTCAAAGTAAAGACGATATTAGTAGTATTGATATTATTAATATGGGCTTCACAGGCCGCATTTGTAAGAGCTTGGCGATGCTTTTTTCCACAGACTTTCTAAAGTAGAGACGATAGTATTTTTTAATTTTAAAGTAGGCTTCACGACCAGCGCTTTTTGTAGGGACTTTGCGAAAATATTTATTTCTTACTTTACGTGGCACTCACCACTGCCACCGAGCAACGAAGGCGCGCGGCTGCACGGTCATTGCGCTATCTGCTCCCGTGCACTGCACCCGACGAATGCATGCGCGCACGATAGATAATTGTTTTAGTCAATTTATATTGCATGTAAAGTATGTATTTGTTGGGAAATATGATAAAGGTATTATTATAGCAAAACCAAAATATTAAATATCAACTTTTTAATATTTTGTTTTAAAAAATATATATCCGCGTTATATGTCCATGCTATTGGCTAATATTTGGACGCAAGTAATTGGTTAGAGCAATATATGTTGCTAACTTACTCACAGTTTGCAAAATGGTGGGCTCTACGTGCAAGCAATGCGAGGCGAAGATTGACCCGCTTCTGCTGAACCCGCAGCGGTCTACGACGGATACCCGGGCGCGCTGCGTCGGTTGCGGGAAGCTGCAGTACGGCTACGCTTTCCGGACAATCAGCGGACGGGACATCGTGCGGCGCTGTATTGCCTGCAAGAACGGCCTAAAAGCGGTTAAGTTTTGGGAGAAAAAGCCTCCACCACCTGATTCAACCGAATTACGCCGCCAGGACAGCCTGTCAAGGCGATGGGTCCTGACTGGTACCCCAAGAAAAGAAAAAGACGCAGCTTCCCTCGCAAGCTGACCGCCCGAAACGCCAAGTACATCGAGCAAAAAAAGCAGCAGAAGAGCAAGTAATTGGTAAATATACCCTTTTAGGCCCCCATTTTCCTACCTATTTTTGTTTTTGGTATACTGGCTGACGGTGCGAGGCTTGGGGCCGCACATACGGTAAGCTGACTATGGTGTTGACGCATCTACAGAGGGTAGCGCCTTTCAAATAATAATTAGCGCACGGTATCTACTGTGAACCCTTGCAAGCTGACCGTCCCTATCTGCTTCCGCGTAACAATAGATCGAGAGTACACTCGCTCACTTGGATACATGCAAACCATGCTATCTGTGCCATCAGCGCTCACAGCGTATGTTCCATTAATGTGCGCTCACAAATTGAAACTACAGCATCGAGTGAGCACTACACGCGACGATTAAGTTGCTGTCTACATAGATACGAGCACGTGTGCGGTAGCGCAAACAATACCGGTGGGTGTGGTAAGTCGAACTGTCTGTACGCAGTACTATACTTTAGTGCCCTGTCCATAATGGTCGAGATAAGAGCTCGGCTCAGTCGCGGGTGGCTATAAGGTGTACCCGCCGCGCGCGTAGATACTGCGTAGAATACAGGTGACAGACGCGCGGTCAGCTTGCCAGTATCGCTGCAGTATGGCCTGTGCCCAGTTAGTGACCTGCTTGGTCATATAGACTGATACATCAGAAGCGTAAGCACAGTAACCCAGCACGACGACGCAAATGTACCGAGAAAGCGACAGTGACCCTATACATAGATTTTAGATATCACGAGCGCGTGGTATACACTCATTAGCGACCTCGCAATATATGCACAGATACATCAAATAGCACGCCGAGTTGATAAGTAAGGCAGCGAAAAAATACTTCATTTAGTGGTACATGCGTTTACTATTTCGATTCCGAGGTCTAAACGCTCACTCACGAATTGCTATCCTCTCGCATCACGCTTATATGAGGCTTTAGATGAGCGTCCATACTATGTCGAGCCAGGAAAATCGCTACTAGGGAGAAGATCCTACCGCAAGGTCTAAACGTCAGGGAGCTATAACATTTAAGTGTCGGGAAAGTAAAGCAAACGGGCGTTTCTTCCTATATCATACAAGGTCTAAGAGAAGCGGGTTTTGTTATT
>NW_003303730.1:9065-11593 GCF_000142945.1 Phytophthora infestans T30-4
CATGAAGTTAGCTGTAGTATTATTTTCCAGTGCACCTGAGGCATTGCGAGTCTGAACTGTACAATTTGATTTTGTTCTGATGTTCTATGCAGGCCGACAGGTACCAGTTTCTAGTATCCGAAGATATGTCCAGAGGGGTCGAGGGAAAAAGAAAACTGGTTTTCTAACAACTTGTGTAACGGGATTTTGGTGTACAATTTACTTGACTCAATGTGTACAATGACTAGAATTACCCGAGAGGAGCTAGATGAGTGTGTACAACGAGCTCGGCAGGAGAACGCTTCACCCACGCAACTGGAACCGAGGAAAGATAGGCAGCTCCGTGACAAAGGCTTCGTAAAGCAGAGGTGCGCTATCGCAAGGCAATCCAAGAGTTGGAGCAGCTCGACTTAGGAGAAGCACCAGCACCAACTGAATCCGAGCAGATGAGAGAATCTGCTCCGGCGGTAGAGCGTGAGGAGAAGACAGAAGACGATGATCCTGCGGAGCATCAACGACGATTCGAGGAGGAGACGCGTCGCGAGGGGCTACACGATACCCACGAATTTCAGATTGGAATGTCCGGACCTCCGGTCATCGATAGCGCAGCAACTGCACGTGCGCGTGATACAGAAAGAGCCCGCGTCAGGCGAGCTGCTATGACGAGCTCCCAAAAACAACGGGCACGAGAGAAAGACGCGGAGAGGAAGCGCATACGCAGAGCTAACAGATCCGAATCCCAGGTTATTCGAGACGACCGAAATGCCGAACAAGCGAGGGTGCGACGGGGTAGACTGGAGCCAGAAGACCTCTCGGGTCATCGAGCATATAGCCGCGACGCGCAAGCCAACCACAGAGCCACAAGACCAGAGGAGGCCAGTCAAAATGCAAGGATTCGCGATGCAGTGGAGCACGATTTTTGCCGGGAAGGCATGTCAGATGAGCAGCGTCAAGCAGAGCGTGAGCGAAACGCAGCCGCGCACAGAGAGCGAAGGGAAGCCATGACGGATGAACAAAGGGAGCATCGCAAAGAACAAGAGCGGTTTCGCAGGCGGTCTCGGCAGTATAAGAAGGGCCTCGCCTACCACGAACATTTTTACCCTTCCAGTGTCTCCGGGGGCCGCCACTACTTTACGCGTTACACGGACGACAACGGGGAGAACGAGCGAGTTTGTCACTACTGCAACGCTTGGAAGTTTCCGCAAGAGACAGACGGATGCTGCTGTCGTAACGGACTGGTGTTCGTTCCGACTTCGCGAACAGCACCTGATGCGCTTCTAACACTTTTCGAGAACCCGACTTTCATGAGGTCAATCCGAGCCTACAACAACGTATTCGCATTCACGTCCATGGGAGCTTCGCGATCTCGGCCTCTTAACGTTGACGAAAGCGTGACACGGAATGGTGTCTCCAACTTCCGTGTACAAGGGTCAGTGTGCCATCGCATGGGATCGTTACTACCTCCTACCTTCGGTCGCTCCATGTATGCCCAAGTTTATTTTAACGATCCAGACATGGATGCACGTGTGCGAAGCCGTATGAACATGACACAAGGCCTCGATCGCGCCGTCATGGAAACGATTGACCAGATGATGGTGGCGCACAATCCGTACACACAAGAATTTATCAACGCGCGTAGATTTTTGATAGATCGTGACTGGGATGCGTATGCAGCAGCCATCAGGGAGCACGAGCGACGCCGAGCGGCAGGGGAAGACGTTGATGAGCATGATCCGTCGTTAGCCTTGAGTAATTTTCTTCCGGAGGAGGATCACCTTAAGCTGCGTCTGCACGTCACACGGAATGCGAACCCGGGTACGCATAACACCCCAACTGCATCAGAGGTGGCAGCCGTTGTGATCGATACAAATGCGGCTGAGCATCGGGATATCATCCTACACACGACAGGAGAAGGTTTCAAGCGTATCTTTGAGACGAGCGTTACCTACGACCCGCTGCAGTACACTCTACTCTTTCCGTACGTGGAGAATGGCTGGACTTACGATATCCCGTACGTTGGTAATCCCGTCGATCGCCACGGTGACCCCCTAACCATGTCCGTTCGGGAATATGAGACGTATCCGCTTTACGACCGGACGGTTAGTAATTCTCTTATCCTGCGCGGTGGGCGACTGACGCAGCAATACTGCGTTGATCAATGGGCCAAATGCGAACAGGAGCGCCTGCGCTTCATCAAGAAGAACCAACTCCAGTATCGATTGAGAACCCTCCAGGGACTCACGGACGCGTTGCGTGGCGAGTCTGTTGAAATCCACAGAATGGCAGCCGACGACGAGGCGGCCATACGTAGGACTCGGCGTGAGAATAATACGGAGCAGGAGTCAGCGGAGTCAGATGCGGGTGAGGTTGGCCGCAAAATCATCATACCTCCGAAGTTTACAGCTGGTCCCCGCTACATGTACCAACGCTTCTTGGATGCCATGGCTATCGTCCGTGAAATAGGAGCCCCGAACCTGTTCATTACGATGCCATGCAACCCAAACTGGCCTGAGATCAAGGAAAACTTACGCCGTGGAGAGAAAGCATCC
>NW_003303730.1:16808-19359 GCF_000142945.1 Phytophthora infestans T30-4
GCATGCGCGGTTGGCAATGGAGCTGTTTGAATTAATGTTACGTTTTAACGCTTGAGTTGTCTTCCCAAATTACATAGTAACCCAGCTGATGAGGCGGCCGTTATTGCACTTCGGTGATGTACATCAACTACCCTTCGGTTCAAGTATAACGATCCCTGCGAACTGAAACTCTGCCTCCTTTTAATAATCTTCGTATGTTTGTCGTACATATCGGACCCAGTATAATGTCTGTCTATACAGAATTTACGCCACTCTGTCAGTCAGTAGCTATACAAATAAGTCAGAAAGTACGTCAGCTATGCAAGTAAGATCAATGCATGCGGAAGATAGTGGAAATACCCTTCAGTAACATCACAAACAGCTCAGCAGAATACTTTCAAAGCATAATATTGAGATTTGTGGCGACCATCGGCAAATACTACCTATCCTAAAAGATACTTCGCGCGAGGAGCTGATTAACATTTCTCTATTCGACCGTCGCAATCGATGATATGTGTCGACTGCCTCACGGCGATGACGTGCAGATGGGTAAAATACGTTTGAGTAGGCGTACTTACTCTAGCTACACTGGGATTCCTCACCGATCAACGTATATTTCGTAGCATCATTGATACTGACCCGTCTTCCGTACAGTATATATTAGCTTTGCAACCACGCGCGCCTCCGATTCGTGTCATTTTGGGAGCAATGCGCTCAAACGAGATTATCGACAAAAACTTCCCGGATAAGACGGTGCTCTTCTTGCAGATCACGTTAAACCCTGGTCGTGTCTACCATGACATGTGAGCATTAAGGATACTGTGTACGGTGTGGTTTTGGAACGTAACATAAGTAGATCACAGTATACATTTATTATATGTATCTTCGCTTTGAAACTCTAGGCCCACCGCAGCACAGCGGAGGTGGTCAACCCTCTCTACACCAACCAACCATGCCCTAGCGTCCGCGGAGCGGGCGCCCAGAGCGCTAGTCGCTCCGCTTCTAACCTTGTAGCGTGTCTGTCCGTCCGTCCGTCCGTCCGTCTGTCAATCAGTCCGTCCGGTTCCTTTCTTGCTGCTTTTTCCTGCCTTTTTCGCATGGCTACACTTGGCCTGTCTTATACATTTACGTCCCTTCTTACCGACCGCGCCTACCTTTCTGACTCGACCTAACTATGCCAAAATTACAAATATATCCAAAAGCGTGACACAATTAACTCGCGCCCTGATTGGGCAATACCGACCGACCTGCGACACTGACTGGATCTGTCGCACGATCAGACCGTCTGTCGCCCTCGCGATTGGACGTAAGCTAAACAGTTTTGCCGTGCACGAAACGCATCGATTGGTTGCAAACAGCCAGCAGATACTTGATTATTGCATTCAGCAGCGCAAAACCTGTCGTATGTACTGCAAATCGGGCACAGTAACCACTCTATTTTCTAAAAGCTCTGCACACCTCTCAAATAGATATATGTAATATTATTTATGTAGACTTCACAGACCAGTATTTTGTAAGAGCTCTGGGATGTTATTTTCCACACACTTTTCAAAGTAAAGACGATATTAATAGTATTAATATTATTAATATAAGCTTCACAGGCCGCATTTGTAAGAGCTCTGTTATGCTATTTTCCACACACTTACTAAAGTAGTGACGATAGTATTTTTTTTAAATTAAAGTAGGCTTCACGACCAGCGCTTTTTGTAGAGACTTTACGAATCTTTTTTACTTCACCTGGCACTCACCACTGCCACGCGGGTGCACGGTCATTGCGGTATCTGCCCCCGTGCACCGCACCCGACGAATGCATGCGCGCACGATAGATAATTGTTTTAGTCAATTTATATTGCTTTAAAGTATGTATTTGTTTAGAAATCTGATAAAAGTATTATTATAGCAAAACCAAAATATTAAATAAAAAAGCAATTTAATATGTTGCTTAAATAATAAGTATTCGCCTTTTATTACCGTGCTATTGGCTAATATTTGGACGCAAGTAATTGGTTAAAACAATTTAATTTGCTAACATACTCACAGTTTGCAAAATGTTCTGGAGGAAAAGCCCTCACCACCTGATTTGGCCGAAGCGCGCCGTCAGGAAAACCTGGCGATGGGTCCGGACTGGTACCCCTGTCAGGTAGACAGCGAAAGTACTTCATCTAATGTCCATGAGCCACTTTTCGATGCAAGTCTATAATATATCCGATCTGATAATTTGCATACACCCATGTGGCTTCGTATGTGCGCCATACATATCCCAACCAGTAAATGTCACTCGAAAGGATCTACGCCACTCTGTCAGTCAGTAGCTATGCAAATCAGTAAGTAAGTCAGCTATCCAAGTAAGATCAATGCATGCGGAAGATAGTAGAAAGATCCTTCAGCACTATCATAAAGAGCTCAGCGGAACGATAATAAGGCATAATATTGATGTCTGTGGCGACCATGGGCAAATAGTACCTGTACTTCGCCCGAGGAGCCGAACAAACCTTGCTCTAATAGACCGTCGCAATCAAAGATATCGTGTCGACTGCCTCATGGCAATGACGTGCGGATGGTAATATGTTGA
>NW_003303730.1:20994-23700 GCF_000142945.1 Phytophthora infestans T30-4
TGAAAGCACCAACGAAAACGGCGAACAAGTTGGTGGCAGTCAAGGATCTATTACGTTTGCTTACGGAGTCAGGCATCGTAGCTGGTGTGTTCGACGCAGAGGATATCTTCGAGCTAGACCTGGATCTCATAGTATCCGCGACGCGGGACCTCTTTGCCAGAGTTAAGTCCATCACCGGAGAAAGGTCGCGCACTATGGATCCAGTGTCGTCGCCGAGGATCAGCCAAGCTGCGTCCTCGAACTACGAATCCGCCGCTAAGGATGAGTCAGACACGTCGTCCGAACCACGACGCATGACTTTAGGACCCTCCGGGGCATCCATGCTGGAAGCGCGAGCGAGGATCCGAGGACAGGAAGTCCCTGTGAACGTGAAAGCTCGGGATCCAGTACGCCCTACGCGTGATCTGACACAATCCAGCCAGGATCGAGCCAGATCCGGCAAGAAGCCAGTGGGATTATCGTCAGATCAGGCTCGAGGTAATCGCCTCACGGATCCAGTCCCGCCAGTGGACCAGACGGCCACAGGCTCTTCCGACACTTCCTCGAACACCCTGCAGCGGCACTTTGAAGCTGCGATGAATCGCTTCCTGGCCGAACAGGGTATGAGAGCGCCCGTGCCACAAGTGCAAGTGCTCCACGAACATGGAGCACGGGACGAGGAGATGGAGTCAGTAGAGGGGGACAACTCCCATGATGAGTTCGACCCAGACGATCTGGATGGCCCATCCACTTCGGCAGCCGTGGTAGCAACGGTCACAGCCGGGGCAGGTGCATCGTCCATGATCCAGAGGGTACGGATCTCAGCCATATCGGACTTGAAGGAGTTCACGGGCAAGGATCAAGATGAGGACCGAGCGAGAACATGGATCAGCAAAGTCAAGTCGGCCCTCATGAGAGATCAAGCGTCGGATGCTGAGAAGTGTCTGACCTTTGCGGATCTGCTAGCAGGGCCAGCCAGGAACTGGTATCGGCAGCTGGGCAGATCAACCAGGAACAAGTGGCCAGATTTGCTGCGCAGTTTCAGACCCAGTACTGTGGATTAGGAGTGTCGGTGGCACGACAATACTACCATGCTCGCCGCAGATCGGATGAATCCCCGTTGGAATACCTACATCGACTAAATGTGGCCGGTCTACGGGCCAAGTTGAAGATCAAGGATGGGGGATCCAAGGTACTGCGGGAACACGTGGATCATTTCATCGAGACGTTGGGAGATGTGGATCTGGCCGACAGGCTGACCCTGCTACGACTTCCCGACGCAGACGAGCTTGAAGAAGTACTGCGGGCGGTGGATCGCGCGAAACACCGCCAGAAGAAGGCGGCGGTCGGGTCCGGCAAGTATCGCCAAAAGGCTCCAACGCCTACGGCCCCAGCTCGACGTGTCCACCAAGTCACGGCGCCCGACTCAGGAACTGAGTCAGGATCCGACGGCTCGGACTCCGACCCTGAAGATTACCGTCGAGTCTGTCTCACTGCGTCCAACGATCGAACGGCGAAGACAGGAGACAACTCTCGACCGGGGGATACCGTACCCGGGGACCGTGGGATGTACAGATCCCGAGATCTCATGGACGGGGCAGCACAAGTCAGGTGTTCGCAGTGCGGATCCCGGAAGCACACTGAATCTGGATGCTGGAAACATCTAGTCTGTGAGAAGTGTGGCAAGAAAGGTCATCCCGGGGATCATTGCTTCTACGTGTGTCGCGGGTGTGGCGAGATTCACGACGTCGGCAAGTGCCCGATGGAAGAATTCTACAACCAGATCCGCCAATGGTTTGATCCAGCCAAGCACCGAGGGATGTTGCCGGAAGTGGCAGAGAAGATGTTAAACTAGGACGCTCGCCGGGTTTGAATCCGGTACGAGCCGAGCGTTCTAGGTACTGCATTTATGCATTTGTGAACAAGACATCGCTAGATCCAGGTAGCAGGACCCTAGATCCAGTCGATAATACACGTGATCTACATGAAGTGTCAGTTGCCAGGATCTCTAGTTTGCGCCAAGTGGACGAGTTTTCCAGATCCAAAGTCTCCTCAACCCTGGATCTACAAAGAGGAGAGACACGTGGTTACTGGGAGAAACGCCAACATGGTCGATGGTTTGAGCCTACCAAGGGTGAGGTCACTGCAGATCCACCTAAGGTCTGTCTGGTCACTGGATCCTGTGGATCTGAGGATGTTGGGTCCATGGATCTGCTAACAGGGGAGTCCCGTGGATACTGGAAGTACCATGCCCCAGGAAAGTGGTTCAGACAAGCCAAGGTAGGGGGCAAGATCAACAATGAAAAAGCAATCCTACTTCTAGATAGTGGTGCCGAGGTGTCTATACTGGATACCGCCTTTGCTCGTAAGGTTGGGTGCCAAGTGGATGGGAGTCGACTCCAAGATTGTGTTGGGATTGGAGAAGGCGTATACCGTACAAACGGGAGAACGCGAATTAAGATCACGCTGGCAGGTTGTTTGGTGTATTGGTTTGACATTTGGGTCGGGGATCTCGCTGGTCAAGACGCCATCCTTGGGATGGATTTCATGGTCCAAATAATAATAAAATTAATAAAATAGTTGTTAAAAAAAATTCAGGAATAATAATTTCAAAATTATTATTGAAAATTTCTTGAAAAATCATAATGTGATAAAAGAAATAAATATTTTTAAAATATTTACTTACTATATATGCTATATATTTATATAAAAATTAATTTATAAATA
>NW_003303730.1:23800-26488 GCF_000142945.1 Phytophthora infestans T30-4
CAAGAAATAGTAAAAGGTGTGGATGTCGCGTTAGAAAACAATTATTGACGGACTGGATCCAGGGCAGAACTACTACGTGCGTGCATTTGCTCGGAATGAGAATGGCTATGGAACGAGTACTACCGACTTGCAGCAGCGTGGACGAGGTGCATTACCGCTTCAAACAGCCGTATCGACGTCTCCTGACCCACCAGGTATCAATGGAATGTGGCCTTTATCCGGGTCACAACTGGAGCTTCGACTGTCTAACCCAGTGGATCATGGCGACTCTGTCTCAAAATATTTGTTCGAGTATGCAGTGGGCGAATCATTTGGAAAAGTTGCGACCAAGAAAGTTTTCGTCTATAATTCTATCGAGAACGACATCGCTGGCACCTTCCGCTTACAGTACGGAGACGACGTGACCTCCCTGCTGTCTGTACACACCACAGCTAGCTCTCTTCAAAGCGCTCTTAATAGTCTTTCTTCTGTCCGTCCTGTCTCAGTCTCTCGTGCGCTGTATGTGCTCACGGGAAGTCCTAGCGTGACCTTTACGTCGGCAAGTAATCGTCTTACAACGCCAACGTTGAGTGCATTTCAGTGCGCGATGCTTGTGAAGGGAGCAGGTATTGACGTTGGAGGGAAGCGCTTTATCGTTAGAGCGCAGCCGGTGGAAGGAAGCTCCAGTATTGACGTGGAGTTAGGACATGGCGCTCCAGACTTTACAGAGAATAAGGATCTACTCAAATTGGATAATTCTGGAAGTGAACGTGGCCCGTATGGCTACATCTGGACGATCTCGTTCGACAATGACGCAGGGGACGTGGTGCACGGCAAATACCCAGGACTGCAGTTTATTTCTCAGCTCACTTCTATCGACATGAGTCTAACGATACCAGTGAGCTCATACGGCGTTGAGCTCGGTAAAACTGGTATTCCAGCCGATCATTACGGCTTCTTTGAGATCAATAACGACGACAAAGTGTGTGACACGTACGTCGTGGGAGCTCCTTCGTCCGTTCAAGTGGTTCGTCTGTTTGCTCCGACGACAGCTACGGATGGTTCGTTCAAACTCAAGCTGGGGAGCGAGACGACAGCGGATTGTATCACGTTGGGTAAATCTGGAACATTGAGTAGTTTGAAAGCGAATCTGGAAGCTCTAGATCTGGTTTCGAAAGTGACGGTGGACGAAGTGCGTGCATTCAAAGTCACAACCACAGCGACAGTCACAGACTATGATAATACCGGGAAACTGACTGTGGCGAGCGCTTTCACTAGTGCCCAAGTGGGTGTGTTACTACAAGACAGCATCATCCAAGTGAGTCGGAACCCCAACGATTTCTCCAGACATTCGTGTGAATTTGTCGTCGATGCTCCGCCTACCGCTGGACTCACGAAGATTTCTGTCACTCCACGAGGATCCTGCGATTATTTTACTGACGAAGCTCGAGTGTTGAAGATTTTGGACTTTCACGACTACCACGTGCGTTTCTGGGGGGATCGATGGAGTTTTGGGAGGAACTCTGTCGACGGAAGAGAGGTGGATCCGGATCCGGATCTAGAAGAGAAACCTCTCTATCCTCCCCAGGTCCCCTCGGGGACCCCTGCGGATCTTGACGCAAGTCAAGATCCGCTAACAAAACAAGGGAAAGTGAAGGCGAAACGGTATGCATTTGCAGATTCACCGGTTAAGCCAACACCGTACCTAAACCCAAGCCCGCTAGTCGAAGAAACAAGAAAGAAGACGAAAACGAGTAAGACTACGCGGAAGAAGATGCAAGCTCCAGAGTCGGAAGAAGACCAAGCTGGATCCAGGTCAAGCTGGTCCGACAAGGATCTCGAGTTTGTGTATCGCCACCAAGCTCTACGCGATTTCCTGCATCAAGATCCTGTCATGCAGATCCTGAATCCACGACAAATCGAAGATCCAAGGGAACCGGTGAGAGCACCAACGAAAACGGCGAACAAGTTGGTGGCAGTCAAAGATCTATTACGTTTGCTTACGGAGTCAGGCATCGTAGCTGGTGTGTTCGACGCAGAGGATATCTTCGAGCTAGACCTGGCTCTCATAGTATCCGCGACGCGGGACCTCTTTGCCAGAGTTAAGTCCATCACCGGAGAAAGGTCGCGCACTATGGATCCAGTGTCGTCGCCCAGGATCAGCCAAGCTGCGTCCTCAAACTACGAATCCGCCGCTGAGGATGAGTCAGACACGTCGTCCGAACCACGACGCATGACTTTAGGACCCTCCGGGGCATCCATGCTGGAAGCGCGGGCGAGGATCCGAGGACAGGAAGCCCCTGTGAACGTGAAAGCTCGGGATCCAGTACGCCCTACGCGTGATCTGACACAATCCAGCCAGGATCGAGCCAGATCCGGCAAGAAGCCAGTGGGATTATCGTCAGATCAGGCTCGAGGTAATCGCCTCACGGATCCAGTCCCGCCAGTGGACCAGACGGCCACAGGCTCTTCCGACACTTCCTCGGGCACCCTGCAGCGGCACTTTGAAGCTGCGATGAATCGCTTCCTGGCCGAACAGGGTATGAGAGCGCCCGTGCCACAAGTGCAAGTGCTCCACGAACATGGAGCACGGGACGTGGAGATGGAGTCAGTAGAGGGGGACAACTCCCAAGATGAGTTCGACCCAGACGATCTGGATGGCCCATCCACTTAAGGCAGCCGTGGTAGTGTGGTGTAGCGGGATCAGCA
>NW_003303730.1:37417-40499 GCF_000142945.1 Phytophthora infestans T30-4
GGATCCCGGAACCAAGCTACCTTATCCCCGCGTCGGGGAAGATGCAAGAAGGATGGATCCAGCAAAATATCCACGTCACACCAACCGTCCTGGATTGCTAACACGAGGATCACAAGGACTCTCTTCCAAGCTCGGCCCGCATGGCTACGCCGGTTACCACGCTGCTTGTTGAAGTTGGACAACCAGGTCGAACCCTGCAATTGATTCCGAGCGATGGGGAACCGGTGAGTGCCCTCCCATATAGCAACCCGGTGCGTGGAGACGAAATCCCGGAACGCCCGAACGAATACCCCGAGTCGCACACGCACATCACCCCTGAAGCTAACCGGATCCACCGGTGTGGTGACCAGTGTATCCCACGGGGCGGCACTTGTCAGTTCCTCCACGAGGGGTCTGGTGATGAGCGAATCCACGTACCCGGCCCTCGGGATGGCGTCCGCTGTCCTAGGGAATATCCACTCAGCCCGAAAAGGCAACTCCGGAAACAGAACCGTGATCTTCATGGAGATGATCGCAACTCGGTTCAATTTCTTGGCTGACCAAGGCTCGATGTCTCTGGCAGCGAAGGCCACAGGAGCACGTCTACCAGGAATGAAAGCAGCATCCGGACCGAACGGAGCCACGGGGAGCATCCCTGGCAGTGACGAGTTAGGGGGGGCGGGGATCAAGACAGATCCAGGGGATCCGCCACCGTGAGGCGATCCCGGGGATCCGCCACCATGAGGCGATCCTGGGGAACCGCCACCATGGGGCGATCCTGGAGATCCACCACCATGAGGCGACCCCCCTCCACCAGATCCGGGAGATCCGCCAGATCCAAGGAGTCCGCCACCACGAGGCGACCCCCTCCCACCATCACTGCCCGATCCACCGTCACTGTCGACGTGGATCGCAGATCCCGCAGTGGCGCCTCCGGATCCGGCTGTGCCAGCGACTTGTGGAGGCGGCGTCGAGAGGGATCTCCGCCGGGCTTCGGATCGGGATTGGGATAGAGCCCGCCGCGTGTCTTCCTCCAAGGCCTCCTCAGCGGTTCGAGCCTCCTCTGAATCCTCTGGACTCTCGTCGTCATCGTCGTCGTCGTCATCGTCCTCATCGCTTAGAGTGAAGGGATACGGGCCGGCAGACGGCGTACGCTTTGACGACGATCGGTTAGGAGGCCCTGAACCGTCGGACCAGTCAGATTCCTCATCCTCATCGTCCTCCGAACTACCCAGTCCACACCCAGGGGGAATGACGCATTTAGCTTTCCCCTTCCCGGGTCCAGTACGGGCCGGCGGAGGGTTGGTGGAAGCGGACTGAGGAACGATGGGCGTCGTCACCGAAGGACCAGCGGTGGAATTCGTCTTGGACGTCGATCCCGGTTTGGATACGGCCGTAGACCCAGTCTTGGGTCCGGATCCAGACTTGAACGTAGTGGTAGATCCAGTCTTGGACGCCGAGGTAGACTTGGATCTAGCGGTGGATCCAGACTTGGATCCGGCAACTGACTTCGAGGGAGAAACGGAAGTCTTGGGCGCGGGTGTAGATCCTGCCTTGGACACAGAAGTGGATCCCGCTTGCGGAGCAGATTTAGAAACCGGAGTCGTTTTGGGCTTGGCTTTCGGGGAAGCTCGGGCCTGCTTATGGGGACGAGAGGATCCGGTGCTAGGAGCGGGAGATGTACTACGCGGGCGTTTCGCAGTCGACGAATCCGCCCCACTTACCGTCGGAAGAGGAGCAGAAACGCTAGCAGCCTGAGAGGGCCCCGACAAGGGAGGAAGTGGATCCGAGACGGCAGCTGTCACCAGCGCCAGTCGTCGACGTGCCAAATCGCGCTCCGACAGGCCGCGATCGCGCTCCAGGATCAGCTGTTGCTGCTGAGTTTGGGCTGCGGAAAGTTGATCCTGGAGTTTCGCGGTGGTCGCACCTGCTTTCTTCAATTTGTCACCTAGATTGACAATAACAAGTGAATATGGAGTTACTAGCAAGGGCTAAAAGAGGATCCACGTACTCGCTGTCTGCCAGTTTCGTTTGGATCTCGTCCCGCAATCGAGTCATACGCACGAATTCTTCAAGCGCGTAATCTCGTCCGGCAGACGCCCTCTCGAGCGACTCCTTGGTGTCTGCAACTCCTCAGAGAGTTGAGCCAGGGCTACATTCGGCGACGAGGGAGGTGGATTTGGCGCGGGGGACCCTCCACGCGCCGACCCTAAGGCGGATCCGTCATGGGCGGATCCCACATAGTCGTTGGTCACCACCTCCTCCTGGGTCAAACGCAACTCGTCACGGAGGCGGTCCAAGCTCACATCCGCAGCTGCCCTAGCAGTCTGGGAATCCTCCAGATCCCGCTCGAGGTCGTGGATCCGGGATTGGAGTTGGTGGATCTTAGATCCGGCGAGTGCGGCGAGTGCCATCTCCCTAAGGAGATGGTCGTTGTCATCTCGCATAACGTCTCGTTGACGGGAGGCGCGATCCAGCCGTCCGGTCAGGTCGCGGATCTCGACCGCCTGATCAGCCAACAGGAGTCGCAGGTCCTGCGACCGAGAGGCCGCACGGTGCTCCCACCCCTGGATCTCCATCGCTTGGTCATGGATCTGGGCCCGCAAGGTCTGAAGTTGGGTAGTGTGTAGAGACGCAGCTTGGTCTTGGGCATCTTGGGCCGTCTGGAGCTCCGCCGTCAAGGACTGCACCCGATCGGAAAGAGCTTGGGGCACCGTACGCAGATCTGTGGGCGACATTGATGACGGACTGACCGGAGGTGTGGTGGATGGGGCCTTGCCCGACGATTTGCCGGTACGCTTGGCGGGAAGACATGTGTCGCGAAGGGGAGAAAGCGGTTGTGGATGTTGGTAATGCACGCCGTGAACGCTGTTGCGCAGCGCCGACAACGTACAGGAGGCGATTGTGGTGAAGTGCTTTCTCAGAAATAAGAGAATGGTCCTGGACGCGGGGTCACTATCCCGAATCAGTGGACATTTCAAGTGATTTATAGAGGATTTGGGTTGTTTGGCACGGGTGCAAGTTGCCTGTGGTGGATTAGCCATGGCGAGCAGCACCCCCGTATGAATGACGATGGATCTGATATGAGCGATGTACGAGAAGG
>NW_003303730.1:40599-154880 GCF_000142945.1 Phytophthora infestans T30-4
CAATAGCGCTTTGGGGGCGGCGCCGGGTAAGTATATTCTTTTTATATTCAGGGGGTCTTACATTAAGAAATGCTTCTTCTTTCTCCTCAGCGGGCTGCCTCCAGTAACGCATAAAACATTTGTTTGCCCCTGTTTTAGGTGCACTTTTCGTGTTTTGGAAACCATTAGTTCTTTTTTTCCGCGAAGGCAGGAAAGAAGCTTCGACTTTCTTGAAGATCGGATATAAGCGAAGCTGGCAATTGGCCTTGTTAAGTTTGCCAGAGCAGCAGCTTCCACTTAAATCGCCAGCGGTTCCCTGGAACCCGAATCACCCCCCCCCGGCATCCCAGCGTGTCTCCGCTATAGCGTGTAGCAGGTCCGCAACGCAGCAACAAATGGGGTGTTATGGCGCCGTAGGACCGGTGCAAAAACGAGGTCTACCGGGATTGGAACCCGGATCGCTGGATTCAGAGTCCAGAGTCCTAACCATTACCCCATAAGGCCAGCACTAACTCGCCAATCCGCAAACAGAATTTCAAAACGAGATTCTCCAGCCCCACACGACAGCTGGCGCCATCGCTACATACTATGCTGGCAACGCCGCACAAAATCAAGCTCCTACCGGGATTTGAACCCGGATCGCTGGATTCAGAGTCCAGAGTGCTAAGCATTACACCATAAGACCAGCACTGACTCGCCACTCCCGACCAAAAAACTCAGACGCCCCCCGCGCGCATCGCGAAACCGCTCGCAATCGCGAGACCATTTCAGCATTTCAGCACATGTCCCCATGTGCTGCACATACCCTTTCACATTATTCATTCGTGCTCTACACTACGCTCCATGCTCGCATGCTTCTTTCGCCACCCGGCTTGCTCCAATCCCCGCCTCGAACCATTCGGTTGCTACTCGCTTTGACGTCGCATTTCTTCGTGTTTTGGATATCCACGGGATCTATTGTTCTCGCGGAAGGCAGCGATGAGCTCTCTGGCTGTCTTGGAGAATTGGTAGTGCGGTCAGCGAAGTCGGCAGCTAGGCTTGGTGAGCTCTGCCAGAGCAGGCAACTACTACTTAAATCGGCAGCGGATCGCCGGGACACGATACAACACACCACGGCAACACAGCGTGACGCGGCTGTAGCTCACAGACCGCATTTGTAAGAGCTCGGCGATGCTATTTTCCACACACTATCTAAAGTAGAGACGATAGTATTTTTTAATATTAAAGTAGGCTTCACGACCAGCGCTTTTTGTAGGACTTTGCGAATATATATCTTTTTTACTTCACCTGGCACTCACCACTGCCACCGTGCAATGAAGGCGCGCGGCGGCACGGTCATTGTGCTATCTGCTCCCGTGCACCCCACCCGACGAATGCATGCGCGCACGATAGATAGTTGTTTTAGTCAATTTATATTGCATGTAAAGTATGTATTTGTTTGGAAATATGATAAAAGTATTATTATAGCAAAGCCAAAATATTAATAATATAAAACATTTTACTGTTTTGCCTAATAATAAATACCAGCCTTACAGTACCGTGCTATTGGCTAATATTTGGACGCAAGTAGTTGGTTAAAACAATATAGTTAGCTAACATACTCACAGTTTGCAAAATGGTGAGCCCTACGTGCAAGCAATGCGAGGCGAAGATTGACCCGCTTCTGCAGAACCCGCAGCGGTCTACGACGGATGCCCGGGCGCGCTGCGTCTGCTGCGGGAAGCTGCAGTACGGCTACGCATTCCGTACAATCAGTGGGCGGGACATCGTGCGGCGCTGTATTGTCCGCGAGAACGACCCAACAGCGGTTGAGTTCTAGGAGGAAAAGCCCCCACCACCTGATTCGGCCGAAATGCGCCGCCAGGAAAGCCTGGCAGACGTCAAGAAGGTGATGGGCCCTGACTGGTACCCCAAGAGTAAATAAAGAAACAGCCACCCTCGCAAGCTGACCGCCCGAAACGCCAAGTACATCGAGCGAAAGAAGCAGCAGAAGAGCAGGTGATTTGGAAATACATCCTTATAGCCCTTACCCCGCATAGTTTTGTATACTGGCTGACGGTGCAAGGCTTGGGGTCGCACATACTGTAAGCTGACTGTGGCGCTACCAAGCGTGTTGACGCACCTATAGAGCGTAGCGCGTTTCATATAATAACTAGCACGAGGTATGTAATGTGTACCTATGAAGTTGGCCGTCTCTATCTTCATACGCGTCACCGTAGATGGTACGTACACTCGCTCACGTGGGCATACGCAAAACCATGTTATCAGTACCATCAGCCCTTATAGCGTATATTGCACTTATTGGCGCTCACACATTTAAACTTCAGTATTGAGTGGGAACTACGTGCGACGAATAAGCTGCTGTTTACATCGATACTACCACTGCGTGACAGTGCAGACCGTACAGATGGACGTGGCAAGGCGATGTGTCTGTTGTACTTTAGTGTTATGTCCAGAATGGCCGAGATGAGAGCTCGGCTGCGTCGCGGATGACTATAAGCTGTGCCCGCCTCGCGCATATATAATGCGTTGGCTACTGCTAACAGACGCCCGTTCAGCATACCTGTATCGCTGCGGAATGGCCTGTGCCCAGTTAGCGACGCGCTTGATTATACAGACTAAAACATCAATAGCGTAAGCACAGAAAGCTAGCACGACGACGCAAAAGTCCCGAAAAAGAAACAGTGACCCCATGCATAGGTTGGGCTATCACGAGCGCGAGGCATATACACTCATTAACGGCCTTGCGATATATGCACGGACAAATCAATTAGCACGCCGAGCTGATAAGTAGGCAGCGAAAGTACTCCATCTAATGTACATGAGCTATTATTCAATTTAAGTTTTAATATCACTACGATCAGATACTCTGCCTACAGCCATATATCTTCGTATGTTTGTCGTACATATCGGACCCAGTAAAAAGTCTGTCAGAAAGGAT
This sequence comes from Phytophthora infestans T30-4, assembly GCF_000142945.1. NCBI lineage: Eukaryota > Oomycota > Peronosporomycetes > Peronosporales > Peronosporaceae > Phytophthora > Phytophthora infestans. The sequence continues at coordinate 43,520 of NW_003303730.1, forward strand.
TTACGCCACTCTGTCAGTCAGTAGCTATGCAAATAAGTCCGAAAGTACATCAGCTATGCAAGTATGATAAATGCATGCGGAAGATAGTGGAAATACCCTTCAGTTATATCACAAACAGCCCAGCAGAATAATTGTAAAGCATAATATTGGTGTTTGTGGCGACCATCGGCAAATACTACCTATTCTAAAAGAGACTTCGCGCGAGAAGCTAAAAAAAACATTGCTCTAATAGACCGTCGCAATCGATGATATGTGTCGACTGCCTCACGGCGATGACGAGCAGATAGGTAATACGTGTGAGTAGACATATTTACTCTATCTACACTGGGAATCCTCACCGACCTATGCAAATTCGTAGCATCATTGATACTGACCCGTCTTCCGTACAGCATATATTACATTTGCTACCACGCGCGCCTCCGATTGGTGTCATTTTGGGAGCTATGCGCTCAAATGAGATTATAGACAAAACGTTCTCGGGTAAGATGGTGCTCATCTTGCAGATCACGTTAAACCCATGTCATGTCTACCATAACATGTGAGCAATAAGGGTATTCTGTGCGGTGTGGTTTTGGAACGTAACATAAGTAGATCACAGTATACATTTATTATATGTTGCTTCGCTTTGAGTAGAAATTCTAAGCCCACCACAGCGCAGCGGAGGTGGTCGGCCCTCTCTACACCAACCAACCATGCCCTAGCGTTCGCGGAGGGGTGCCCAGAGCGCTAGTCTCCCCGCTTCTAACCTTGCAGCCTGTCGGTCTGTCTGTCTGTCCGTCCGTCTGTCAATCCGTCCGTCGCACTCCCTGTCTTCCTGCTTTGACCTGCCTTTCCACATGGCTACACCCGCCCTGTCTAATACAGTTTCATCCCATCTTACCGACCGCGCCTACCTTTCTGACTCGACCTAACTATGCTAAAATTACAATTATATCCAAAATCGTTACACAATTAACTCGCGCCTTGATTGGGCAATACCTGCCGACCTGTGACACTGACTGGATCTGTCGCACGATCAGACCGTCTGTCGCCCTCGCGATTGGACGTAAGGTAAACATTTCTGCCGAGCACGAAACGCATCGATTGGTTGCAAACAGCCAGGGGAGCTGCGCTGATGATTGATTTCATATATTTAGCTACGCAAAACCTGTCGTATGTACTGCAAATCGGGCACAGTAACCACTTTATTTTTAGAGATATTTATTATTATTAATGTAGACTTCACAGACCAGTATTTTGTAAGAGCTCTGGGATGCTATTTTCCACACACTTTTCAAAGTAAAGACGATATTAATATAAGCTTCACAGACCGCATTTGTAAGAGCTCGGCGATGCTATTTTCCACACACTATCTAAAGTAGAGACGATAGTATTTTTTAATATTAAAGTAGGCTTCACGACCAGCGCTTTTTGTAGGACTTTGCGAATATATATCTTTTTTACTTCACCTGGCACTCACCACTGCCACTGTGCAATGAAGGCGCGCGGCGGCACGGTCATTGTGCTATCTGCTCCCGTGCACCCCACCCGACGAATGCATGCGCGCACGATAGATAGTTGTTTTAGTCAATTTATATTGCATGTAAAGTATGTATTTGTTTGGAAATATGATAAAAGTATTATTATAGCAAAGCCAAAATATTAATAATATAAAACATTTTACTGTTTTGCCTAATAATAAATACCAGCCTTACAGTACCGTGCTATTGGCTAATATTTGGACGCAAGTAGTTGGTTAAAACAATATAGTTAGCTAACATACTCACAGTTTGCAAAATGGTGAGCCCTACGTGCAAGCAATGCGAGGCGAAGATTGACCCGCTTCTGCAGAACCCGCAGCGGTCTACGACGGATGCCCGGGCGCGCTGCGTCTGCTGCGGGAAGCTGCAGTACGGCTACGCATTCCGTACAATCAGTGGGCGGGACATCGTGCGGCGCTGTATTGTCCGCGAGAACGACCCAACAGCGGTTGAGTTCTAGGAGGAAAAGCCCCCACCACCTGATTCGGCCGAAATGCGCCGCCAGGAAAGCCTGGCAAACGTCAAGAAGGTGATGGGCCCTGACTGGTACCCCAAGAGTAAATAAAGAAACAGCCACCCTCGCAAGCTGACCGCCCGAAACGCCAAGTACATCGAGCGAAAGAAGCAGCAGAAGAGCAGGTGATTTGGAAATACATCCTTATAGCCCTTACCCCGCATAGTTTTGTATACTGGCTGACGGTGCAAGGCTTGGGGTCGCACATACTGTAAGCTGACTGTGGCGCTACCAAGCGTGTTGACGCACCTATAGAGCGTAGCGCGTTTCATATAATAACTAGCACGAGGTATGTAATGTGTACCTATGAAGTTGGCCGTCTCTATTTGCATACGCGTCACCGTAGATGGTACGTACACTCGCTCACGTGGGCATACGCAAAACCATGTTATCAGTACCATCAGCCCTTATAGCGTATATTGCACTTATTGGCGCTCACACATTTAAACTTCAGTATTGAGTGGGAACTACGTGCGACGAATAAGCTGCTGTTTACATAGATACTACCACTGCGTGACAGTGCAGACCGTACAGATGGACGTGGCAAGGCGATGTGTCTGTTGTACTTTAGTGTTATGTCCAGAATGGCCGAGATGAGAGCTCGGCTGCGTCGCGGATGACTATAAGCTGTGCCCGCCTCGCGCATATATAATGCGTTGGCTACTGCTAACAGACGCCCGTTCAGCATACCTGTATCGCTGCGGAATGGCCTGTGCCCAGTTAGCGACGCGCTTGATTATACAGACTAAAACATCAATAGCGTAAGCACAGAAAGCTAGCACGACGACGCAAAAGTCCCGAAAAAGAAACAGTGACCCCATGCATAGGTTGGGCTATCACGAGCGCGAGGCATATACACTCATTAACGGCCTTGCGATATATGCACGGACAAATCAATTAGCACGCCGAGCTGATAAGTAGGCAGCGAAAGTACTCCATCTAATGTACATGAACTATTATTCAATTTAAGTTTTAATATCACTACGATCAGATACTCTGCCTACAGCCATATATCTTCGTATGTTTGTCGTACATATCGGACCCAGTAAAAAGTCTGTCAGAAAGGATTTACGCCACTCTGTCAGTCAGTAGCTATGCAAATAAGTCCGAAAGTACATCAGCTATGCAAGTATGATAAATGCATGCGGAAGATAGTGGAAATACCCTTCAGTTATATCACAAACAGCCCAGCAGAATAATTGTAAAGCATAATATTGGTGTTTGTGGCGACCATCGGCAAATACTACCTATTCTAAAAGAGACTTCGCGCGAGAAGCTAAAAAAACATTGCTCTAATAGACCGTCGCAATCAAAGATATCGTGTCGACTGCCTCATGGCAATGACGTGCGGATGGTAATATGTTTGAGCAGGCGTATTTACTCTATCTACACTGGGAATCCTCACCGACCTATGCAAATTCGTAGCATCATTGATACTGACCCGTCTTCCGTACAGCATATATTACATTTGCTACCACGCGCACCTCTGATTCGTGTTGTTTTAGGAGATATACGTTCAAACGGGATTATAGCCAATACCTTCCCGGGTAAGATGGTGCTCATCTTGCAGATCACGTTAAACCCATGTCATGTCTACCATAACATGTGAGCAATAAGGGTATTCTGTGCGGTGTGGTTTTGGAACGTAACATAAGTAGATCACATTATACATTTATTATATGTTGCTTCGCTTTGAGTAGAAATTCTAAGCCCACCACAGCGCAGCGGAGGTGGTCGGCCCTCTCTACACCAACCAACCATGCCCTAGCGTTCGCGGAGCGGGTGCCCAGAGCGCTAGTCTCCCCGCTTCTAACCTTGCAGCCTGTCGGTCTGTCTGTCTGTCCGTCCGTCTGTCAATCAGTCCGTCGCTTTCCTCTCTTGCTGCTTCTACCTGCCTTTTCGCATGGCTACACTCGCCCTTTCTAATACCGTTTCGTCCCATCTTACCGACCGCGCCTACCTTTCTGACTCGACCTAACTATGCCAAAATTACAAATTTATCCAAAAGCGTTACACAATTAACTCGCGCCCTGATTGGGCAATACCTGCCGACCTGTGACACTGACTGGATCTGTCGCACGATCAGACCGTCTGTCGCCCTCGCGATTGGACGTAAGGTAAACATTTCTGCCGAGCACGAAACGCATCGATTGGTTGCAAACAGCCAGGGGAGCTGCGCTGATGATTGATTTCATATATTTAGCTACGCAAAACCTGTCGTATGTACTGCAAATCGGGCACAGTAACCACTTTATTTTTAGAGATATTTATTATTATTAATGTAGACTTCACAGACCAGTATTTTGTAAGAGCTCTGGGATGCTATTTTCCACACACTTTTCAAAGTAAAGACGATATTAATGTAAGCTTCACAGACCGCATTTGTAAGAGCTCGGCGATGCTATTTTCCACACACTATCTAAAGTAGAGACGATAGTATTTTTTAATATTAAAGTAGGCTTCACGACCAGCGCTTTTTGTAGGACTTTGCGAATATATATCTTTTTTACTTCACCTGGCACTCACCACTACCACCGTGCAATGAAGGCGCGCGGCGGCACGGTCATTGTGCTATCTGCTCCCGTGCACCCCACCCGACGAATGCATGCGCGCACGATAGATAGTTGTTTTAGTCAATTTATATTGCATGTAAAGTATGTATTTGTTTGGAAATATGATAAAAGTATTATTATAGCAAAGCCAAAATATTAATAATATAAAACATTTTACTGTTTTGCCTAATAATAAATACCAGCCTTACAGTACCGTGCTATTGGCTAATATTTGGACGCAAGTAGTTGGTTAAAACAATATAGTTAGCTAACATACTCACAGTTTGCAAAATGGTGAGCCCTACGTGCAAGCAATGCGAGGCGAAGATTGACCCGCTTCTGCAGAACCCGCAGCGGTCTACGACGGATGCCCGGGCGCGCTGCGTCTGCTGCGGGAAGCTGCAGTACGGCTACGCATTCCGTACAATCAGTGGGCGGGACATCGTGCGGCGCTGTATTGTCCGCGAGAACGACCCAACAGCGGTTGAGTTCTAGGAGGAAAAGCCCCCACCACCTGATTCGGCCGAAATGCGCCGCCAGGAAAGCCTGGCAAACGTCAAGAAGGTGATGGGCCCTGACTGGTACCCCAAGAGTAAATAAAGAAACAGCCACCCTCGCAAGCTGACCGCCCGAAACGCCAAGTACATCGAGCGAAAGAAGCAGCAGAAGAGCAGGTGATTTGGAAATACATCCTTATAGCCCTTACCCCGCATAGTTTTGTATACTGGCTGACGGTGCAAGGCTTGGGGTCGCACATACTGTAAGCTGACTGTGGCGCTACCAAGCGTGTTGACGCACCTATAGAGCGTAGCGCGTTTCATATAATAACTAGCACGAGGTATGTAATGTGTACCTATGAAGTTGGCCGTCTCTATTTGCATACGCGTCACCGTAGATGGTACGTACACTCGCTCACGTGGGCATACGCAAAACCATGTTATCAGTACCATCAGCCCTTATAGCGTATATTGCACTTATTGGCGCTCACACATTTAAACTTCAGTATTGAGTGGGAACTACGTGCGACGAATAAGCTGCTGTTTACATAGATACTACCACTGCGTGACAGTGCAGACCGTACAGATGGACGTGGCAAGGCGATGTGTCTGTTGTACTTTAGTGTTATGTCCAGAATGGCCGAGATGAGAGCTCGGCTGCGTCGCGGATGACTATAAGCTGTGCCCGCCTCGCGCATATATAATGCGTTGGCTACTGCTAACAGACGCCCGTTCAGCATACCTGTATCGCTGCGGAATGGCCTGTGCCCAGTTAGCGACGCGCTTGATTATACAGACTAAAACATCAATAGCGTAAGCACAGAAAGCTAGCACGACGACGCAAAAGTCCCGAAAAAGAAACAGTGACCCCATGCATAGGTTGGGCTATCACGAGCGCGAGGCATATACACTCATTAACGGCCTTGCGATATATGCACGGACAAATCAATTAGCACGCCGAGCTGATAAGTAGGCAGCGAAAGTACTCCATCTAATGTACATGAACTATTATTCAATTTAAGTTTTAATATCACTACGATCAGATACTCTGCCTACAGCCATATATCTTCGTATGTTTGTCGTACATATCGGACCCAGTAAAAAGTCTGTCAGAAAGGATTTACGCCACTCTGTCAGTCAGTAGCTATGCAAATAAGTCCGAAAGTACATCAGCTATGCAAGTATGATAAATGCATGCGGAAGATAGTGGAAATACCCTTCAGTTATATCACAAACAGCCCAGCAGAATAATTGTAAAGCATAATATTGGTGTTTGTGGCGACCATCAGCAAATACTACCTATTCTAAAAGAGACTTCGCGCGAGAAGCTAAAAAAACATTGCTCTAATAGACCGTCGCAGTCGATGATATGTGTCGACTGCCTCACGGCGATGACGAGCAGATAGGTAATACGTGTGAGTAGACATATTTACTCTATCTACACTGGGAATCCTCACCGACCTATGCAAATTCGTAGCATCATTGATACTGACCCGTCTTCCGTACAGCATATATTACATTTGCTACCACGCGCGCCTCCGATTGGTGTCATTTTGGGAGCTATGCGCTCAAATGAGATTATAGACAAAACGTTCTCGGGTAAGATGGTGCTCATCTTGCAGATCACGTTAAACCCATGTCATGTCTACCATAACATGTGAGCAATAAGGGTATTCTGTGCGGTGTGGTTTTGGAACGTAACATAAGTAGATCACAGTATACATTTATTATATGTTGCTTCGCTTTGAGTAGAAATTCTAAGCCCACCACAGCGCAGCGGAGGTGGTCGGCCCTCTCTACACCAACCAACCATGCCCTAGCGTCCGCGGAGCGGACGCCCAGACCGCTAGTCTCTCCGCTTCTAACCTTGCAGCCTGTCGGTCTGTCTGTCTGTCCGTCCGTCTGTCAATCAGTCCGTCGCTTTCCTCTCTTGCTGCTTCTACCTGCCTTTTCGCATGGCTACACTCGCCCTTTCTAATACCGTTTCGTCCCATCTTACCGACCGCGCCTACCTTTCTGACTCGGCCTAACTATGCCAAAATTACAAATATATCCAAAAGCGTTACACAATTAACTCGCGCCCTGATTGGGCAATACCTGCCGACCTGTGACACTGACTGGATCTGTCGCACGATCAGACCGTCTGTCGCCCTCGCGATTGGACGTAAGGTAAACATTTCTGCCGAGCACGAAACGCATCGATTGGTTGCAAACAGCCAGGGGAGCTGCGCTGATGATTGATTTCATATATTTAGCTACGCAAAACCTGTCGTATGTACTGTAAATCGGGCACAGTAACCACTTTATTTTTAGAGATATTTATTATTATTAATGTAGACTTCACAGACCAGTATTTTGTAAGAGCTCTGGGATGCTATTTTCCACACACTTTTCAAAGTAAAGACGATATTAATATAAGCTTCACAGACCGCATTTGTAAGAGCTCGGCGATGCTATTTTCCACACACTATCTAAAGTAGAGACGATAGTATTTTTTAATATTAAAGTAGGCTTCACGACCAGCGCTTTTTGTAGGACTTTGCGAATATATATCTTTTTTACTTCACCTGGCACTCACCACTGCCACCGTGCAATGAAGGCGCGCGGCGGCACGGTCATTGTGCTATCTGCTCCCGTGCACCCCACCCGACGAATGCATGCGCGCACGATAGATAGTTGTTTTAGTCAATTTATATTGCATGTAAAGTATGTATTTGTTTGGAAATATGATAAAAGTATTATTATAGCAAAGCCAAAATATTAATAATATAAAACATTTTACTGTTTTGCCTAATAATAAATACCAGCCTTACAGTACCGTGCTATTGGCTAATATTTGGACGCAAGTAGTTGGTTAAAACAATATAGTTAGCTAACATACTCACAGTTTGCAAAATGGTGAGCCCTACGTGCAAGCAATGCGAGGCGAAGATTGACCCGCTTCTGCAGAACCCGCAGCGGTCTACGACGGATGCCCGGGCGCGCTGCGTCTGCTGCGGGAAGCTGCAGTACGGCTACGCATTCCGTACAATCAGTGGGCGGGACATCGTGCGGCGCTGTATTGTCCGCGAGAACGACCCAACAGCGGTTGAGTTCTAGGAGGAAAAGCCCCCACCACATGATTCGGCCGAAATGCGCCGCCAGGAAAGCCTGGCAAACGTCAAGAAGGTGGTGGGCCCTGACTGGTACCCCAAGAGTAAATAAAGAAACAGCCACCCTCGCAAGCTGACCGCCCGAAACGTTAAGTACATCGAGCGAAAGAAGCAGCAGAAGAGCAGGTGATTTGGAAATACATCCTTATAGCCCTTACCCCGCATAGTTTTGTATACTGGCTGACGGTGCAAGGCTTGGGGTCGCACATACTGTAAGCTGACTGTGGCGCTACCAAGCGTGTTGACGCACCTATAGAGCGTAGCGCGTTTCATATATTAGCTAGCACGAGGTATGTACTGTGTACCTATGCAAGTTGGCCGTCTCTATCTGCATACGCGTCACCGTAGATGGTACGTACACTCGCTCACGTGGGCATACGCAAAACCATGTTATCTGTACCATCAGCCCTTATAGCGTGTATTGCACTAATTGGCGCTCACAATTTAAACCACAGTATTGAGTGGGAATTGGCGCTCACAATTTAAACCACAGTATTGAGTGGGAACTACGTGCGACGAATAAGCTGCTGTTTACATAGATACTACCACTGCGTGACAGTGCAGACCGTACAGATGGACGTGGCAAGGCGATGTGTCTGTTGTACTTTAGTGTTATGTCCAGAATGGCCGAGATGAGAGCTCGGCTGCGTCGCGGATGACTATAAGCTGTGCCCGCCTCGCGCATATATAATGCGTTGGCTACTGCTAACAGACGCCCGTTCAGCATACCTGTATCGCTGCGGAATGGCCTGTGCCCAGTTAGCGACGCGCTTGATTATACAGACTAAAACATCAATAGCGTAAGCACAGAAAGCTAGCACGACGACGCAAAAGTCCCGAAAAAGAAACAGTGACCCCATGCATAGGTTGGGCTATCACGAGCGCGAGGCATATACACTCATTAACGGCCTTGCGATATATGCACGGACAAATCAATTAGCACGCCGAGCTGATAAGTAGGCAGCGAAAGTACTCCATCTAATGTACATGAACTATTATTCAATTTAAGTTTTAATATCACTACGATCAGATACTCTGCCTACAGCCATATATCTTCGTATGTTTGTCGTACATATCGGACCCAGTAAAAAGTCTGTCAGAAAGGATTTACGCCACTCTGTCAGTCAGTAGCTATGCAAATAAGTCCGAAAGTACATCAGCTATGCAAGTATGATAAATGCATGCGAAGATAGTGGAAATACCCTTCAGTTATATCACAAACAGCCCAGCAGAATAATTTCAAAGCATAATATTGGTGTTTGTGGCGACCATCGGCAAATACTACCTATTCTAAAAGAGACTTCGCGCGAGAAGCTAAAAAAACATTGCTCTAATAGACCGTCGCAGTCGATGATATGTGTCGACTGCCTCACGGCGATGACGAGCAGATAGGTAATACGTGTGAGTAGACATATTTACTCTATCTACACTGGGAATCCTCACCGACCTATGCAAATTCGTAGCATCATTGATACTGACCCGTCTTCCGTACAGCATATATTACATTTGCTACCACGCGCGCCTCCGATTGGTGTCATTTTGGGAGCTATGCGCTCAAATGAGATTATAGCCAAAACGTTCTCGGGTAAGATGGTGCTCATCTTGCAGATCACGTTAAACCCATGTCATGTCTACCATAACATGTGAGCAATAAGGGTATTCTGTGCGGTGTGGTTTTGGAACGTAACATAAGTAGATCACAGTATATATTTATTATATGTTGCTTCGCTTTGAGTAGAAATTCTAAGCCCACCGCAGCGCAGCGGAGGTGGTCGGCCCTCTCTACACCAACCAACTATGCCCTAGCGTCCGCGGAGCGGGCGCCCAGAGCGCTAGTTTACCGCCACCTAAACTTGCAGCCTGTCCGTCCGTCCGTCCATCTGTCAATCAGCCCGTCCGTTTCCTCTCTTTCTACTTTTTCCTACCCTTTCGCATGGCTACACCGGCCTGTCTAATACAGTTTCCTGCCATCTTACCGACCGCGCCTACCTTTCTGACTCGACCTAACTATGCCAAAATTACAAATATATCCAAAAGCGTTACACAATTAACTCGCGCCCTGATTGGGCAATACCTGCCGACCTGCGACACTGACTGGATCTGTCGCACGATCAAACCGCCTCTCTCCCTCGCGATTGGACGTAAGGTAAACATTTCTGCCGAGCACGAAACGCATCGATTGGTTGCAAACAGCCAGGCGAGGTGCGCAGATACTTGATTATTGACATTCAGCTACGCAAAACCTATCGTATGTACTGCAAATCGGGCACCGTAACCAGCCCATGCAGTTAATGCTCTGCGTTGTTATTTTCACACGTTTTTCAAAGTAGAGACGATATATTCATTTATTAGCATTAATATTACTTAAGGAGGCTTCACGACCTTTGCGTTATTATAGTTGCACCCGGACACAGCACTGCATGCGCGAATGGTACTTACGTGATGGTGTTATTATTGCTGAAATGTATGTTTGTTTAAAAATAATAATATCATTATTTAAGCGATTGCCAAAAAATAAAATAATTTTTTTTTGTGTAATAATGAGTACCGGCATTAAATGGCCGTGTATTGGCTAAATATTTTGACATACTTTATTGGTTAAAATAATTTCTTGTTTATAAAAAAAAATAATACTATTTAATATTTTGCTAAATGCTAAACACCCAGCAGTCAATATCCGTAAGAATACCTAATATTTTTACGCAACGTTAGCAATTATAAAATTTCCTTCACAGTTTGCAACATGGCGAGGCCCACGTGCAAGGCCAATATTGGCCTGCAACTGCTGAATCCGCAGCGGTCTACGACGGATTCCCGGGCGCGCTGCGTCTGCTGCGGGAAGCTGCAGTACGGCTACGCGTTCCGTACAATCAGCGGGCGGGACATCGTGCGGCGCTGTATTGCCTGCGAGAACGGCCCAAAAGCGGCTGAGTTCTAGGAGGAAAAGCCCCCACCACCTGATTCGGCCGAAATGCGCCTCCAGGAAAGCCTGGCAAACGTCAAGAAGGTGATGGGCCCTGACTGGTACCCCAAGAGTAAAAAAAGACACAGCCACCCTCGCAAGCTGACCGCCCGAAACGCCAAGTACATCGAGCGAAAGAAGCAGCAGAAGAGCAGGTGATTTGGAAATACATCCTTATAGCCCTTACCCCGCATAGTTTTGTATACTGGCTGACGGTGCAAGGCTTGGGGTCGCACATACTGTAAGCTGACTGTGGCGCTACCAAGCGTGTTGACGCACCTATATAGCGTAGCGCGTTTCATATAATAACTAGCACGAGGTATGTACTGTGTACCTATGCAAGTTGGCCGTCTCTATCTGCATACGCGTCACCGTAGATGGTACGTACACTCGCTCACGTGGGCATACGCAAAACCATGTTATCTGTACCATCAGCCCTTATAGCGTGTATTGCACTAATTGGCGCTCACAATTTAAACCACAGTATTGAGTGGGAATTGGCGCTCACAATTTAAACCACAGTATTGAGTGGGAACTACGTGCGACGAATGAACTGCTGTTTACATAGATACTACCACTGCGTGACAGTGCAGACCGTACAGATGGACGTGGCAAGTTGATGTGTCTGAACGCAATATTGTACTTTGGTGTCCTGTCCATAATGACCGAAATAAGAGCTCGGTTGAGTCGCGGATGACTATAAGGTGTGCCCGCCTCGCGCGTATATATCGCGTTGGCTACTGCTAGCAGACGCGCGTTCAGCATACCTGTATCGCTGCAGTATGGCCTGTGTCCAGTTAGTGACCTGCTTGGTCATATAGACTGACACATCAGAAGCGTAAGCACCGTAAGCCAGCACGACGACGAAAATGCACCGAGAAAGCGACAGTGGCCCTATGCATATGCTCTGGCTATCACGAGCACGTGGTATATACACCTTGCGGGATAAGGACCGGACACATAAAAAGCACGCCGAGTTGATAAGTAGGCAGCGAAAGTACTTCATTTAATGTACAAAAGCTACTATTCGCTTCAAGTCTAAGATGTATACGATCAGATAATCATCCTACAGTCATCTGGCTTCCTATGTTCGGCATACATATCGGAGCCAGTAAATGCCACTCGGAAAGGATCTACGCCACTCTGTCAGTCAGTAGCTACGGAAATAAGCCAGTAAGTACGTCAGCTATGCACGTTAGATCAATGTATGCGGAAGATAGTGGAAATACTCTTCACTAATATCATAAAGAGTTCAGCGGAACAATTTCAAGGCATAATATTGGTGTTTGTGGCGACCATCGGCAAATACTACCTGAAAAAAGATACCTCACGCGAGGAGCCGACCAAACCGTGCTCTAATAGACCGTCGCAATAAAAGATACGGTGTCGACTGTCTACGTGCAGATGGGTAATATGTGTGAGTAGGCGTATTTACTCTAGCTACATTGAGATTCCTCACCGATCTACGCATATTTCGTAGCATCATTGATACTGACCCGTCTTCCGTACAGCATATATTTACTTTGCAACCACGCGCGCCTCCGATTCGTGTCATTTTTGGAGCAATGCGCTCAAACGAGATTATAGACAAAACCTTTCCGGATAAGATGGTGCTCTTCTTGCAAATCACGTTAAACCCTGGTCGTGTCTACCATAACATGTGAGCAATAAGGGTATTCTGTGCGGTGTGGTTTTGGAACGTAACATAAGTAGATCACAGTATACATTTATTATATGTTGCTTCACTTTGAGTAGAAATTCTAAGCCCACCGCAGCGCAGCGGAGGTGGTCGGCCCTCTCTACACCAACCAACCATGCCCTAGCGTTCGCGGAGCGGACGCCCAGACCGCTAGTCTCTCCGCTTCTAACCTTGCAGCCTGTCGGTCTGTCTGTCTGTCCGTCCGTCTGTCAATCAGTCCGTCGCTTTCCTCTCTTGCTGCTTCTACCTGCCTTTTCGCATGGCTACACTCGCCCTTTCTAATACCGTTTCGTCCCATCTTACCGACCGCGCCTACCTTTCTGACTCGACCTAACTATGCAAAAATACAAATATATCCAAAAGCGTTACACAATTAACTCGCGCCCTGATTGGGCAATACCTGCCGACCTGCGACACTGACTGGATCTGTCGCACGATCAGACCGTCTATCGCCCTCGCGATTGGACGCAAGGTAAACATTTCTGCCGAGCACGAAACGCATCGATTAGCTGCAAACAGCCAGCAGATACTTGATTATTGAATTCAGCAGCGCGAAACCTGTCGTATGTACTGCAAATCGGGCACAGTAACCACTTTATTTTCTAAGAGCTCTGCACACTTCTCAAATAGAGATATGTAATATTATTTATGTAGACTTCACAGACCAGTATTTTGTAAGAGCTCAGGGATGTTATTTTCCACACACTTTTCAAAGTAAAGACGATATTAATAGTATTAATATTACTAATATAAGCTTCACAGCAAGAGCTCGGCGATGCTTTTTTTCACAGACTTTCTAAAGTAGAGACGATAGTATTTTTTAATACTAAAGTAGGCTTCACGACCAGCGCTTTTTGTAGGACTTTGCGAATATATATCTTCTTTACTTCACCTGGCACTCACCACTGCCACCGTGCAATGAAGGCGCGCGGCTGCACGGGCATTTCACTATCTGCTCCCGTGCACCCCACCCGACGAATGCAGGCGCGCACGATAGATAGTTGTTTTAGTCAATTTATATTGCATGTAAAGTATGTTTTTGTTTGTATAATAATATATTATAACAAAGCCAAATAATACTATTTTAAAAACATTTTAATATTTTTCCTAATGATAAATACCAGTCTTCCAGTACCGTGCTATTGGCTAATGTTTGGACGCAAGTAACTGGTTAAAACAATAAGTTTAGCTAACTTACTCACAGTTTGCAAAATGGTGGGCCCTGTGTGCAAGCAATGCGAGGCGAAGATTGACCCGCTTCTGCTGAGCCCGCAGCGGTCTACGACGGATTCCTGGGTGCGCTGTGTCTGCTGCGGGAAGCTGCAGTACGGTTATGTGCTCCGTACGATCCGTACAATCAGCGGGCAGAATATCGTGCGGCGCTGTATTGCCTGCGAGAACGGCCCAAAAGCAGTTGAGTTCTGGGAGGAAGAGCCCCCACCACCTGATTCAGCCGAAGTGCGCCGCCAGAAAAGCCTGTCGAGAAGGCGATGGGCTCTGACTGGTACCCCAAGAAGAAAAAGAGGCGCAGCCGCCCTCGCAAGCTGACCGCCCGAAACGCCAAGTACATCGAGCGAAAGAAGCAGCAGATGAGCAAGTAATTGGTCAATATACCAGTTCAGGACTCCATTTTCTACCTACCTTTCTATTTCGTATATTGGCTGACAGTGCGAGGCTTGGAGCGGCACATACGGTAATCTGCCTATGGCGCAGTCAGTAGTGTTGACACACCTAAATAGCGTAGCGCGTTTCAAATAATATTTAGCACACGGTATCTACTGTGGACAGCCGCAATCTGGCCGCTTCAATCTGCGTACGCGTCACACGTACACTCGCTCACTTGGACAAAGGCAAGACCACGCTATCTGTATCGTCAATGTTCACAGCGTATATTCCACTAATGTGCGCTCATACATTGTAACTACAGTATTGAGTGAGTACTACGTGCAACAAAACCGTTGCTGTCTACGTAGATACGAGCACGTGTGCGGTAATGCAGACCATACATGGGGATGTTGCAAGTCGATGTGCCTGTATGCAGCTCTGTATTTTAGTGTCCTGTCCATAGTGGTCGACATATGAGCTCGGTTGAGTCGCGGATGGCTACAAGGTGTACCCGCCGCGCGCGTATAAAGCACTACTGCTAAGAGACGCTCGGTCAGCTTGCCTATATTGCTGCGGTATGGCCTGTGCCCAGTTAGTGACCGGTCTGGTCATATAGACTGACCCATTAGATGCGTAAGCACAGTAAGCCAGCGCCATGACGCAAAAGCACCCGAGAAAGCGACAGTGACCCAATGTGCTTTGGCTACCGCGAGAGCGTGGCGCCGACGAGCCTACAAAATTAGCTATGCACGGACATATCAAACAACATGCCAAGCTGATAAGTAGTAGCGAGCGTACAGCATCTAACGTACATGAGATACTATTCGATTCACATCTAAACACCACTACGATATGATAACCTGCTTATATAGATATGGATTCGCATGTTCGTCATACATATCAGAGCTTACGACTCGGAAAGGATCGACACCACTCTGTCAGTCAATAGCTATGCACATAAGTCAGTAAGTGCAAGTAAGATCAATGCATGCGGAAGATAGTGGAAATACTCTTCACTAATATCGTAAATAGCTCAGCGAAAGAATTTCAAGGCATGATACTGGTGTTTGTGGCGACCATCGGCAAAACCTACTTGCCCTAAAAGATACTTCGCGCGATAGGCTGACCAAACCTTACTTAAATAGATCGTCGCAATCAAAAATATGGTGTCGACTACCTCACGGCGATGACGTGACAGATGGCATTATGTTTAAGTAGGCGTATTTACGCCAGCTAAACTGGGATCCCTCACCGATATATGCCAATTTGGATCATCATTGAACCTGACACGTCTTCTGAACAGTATATATTTACTTTTCAACCACGCGTGCCTCCGATTGGTGTCACTTTGGGAGCTATGCGCTCAAATGAGATAATAGACAACACCTTCCCGGGTAAGATGCCTCTCATCTTGCAGATCACGTTTAACCCTGGTCATATCTACCATAACATGTGAACACTAAGGATACTGTGTGCGGTGTTGTTTTGGAACGTAATATAAGTAGAACACAGTATACATGTACTATATGTTGCTTTGATGTACGTAGAAACGCTAAGCACAGCGGAGGTGGTCGGCCCGCACTACACCAACCAACCATGTCCTAGCGACCGCGGAGCGGGCGCCCAGAGCGCTAGTTTCCCGCCACCTAAAGTTGCAGCCTGTCCGTCCGTCTGTCAATAAGTCCGTCCGGTTCCTTTCTTGCTGCTTTTTCCTGCCTTTTCGCATGGCTACACTTAGCCTGTCTTATATATTTTCGTCCCATCTTACCGACCGCGCCTACCTTTCTGACTCGACCTAACTATGCTAAAATTACAATTATATCCAAAAGCGTGACGCAATTAGCTCGCGCCCTGATTGGTCAATACCTGCTGACCTGCGACACTGACTGGATCTGTCGCACGATCAGACCGCCTCTCGCCCTCGCGATTGGACGTAAGGTAAACATTTCTGCCGAGCACGAAACGCATCGATTGGTTGCAAACAGCCAGCAGATACTTGATTATTGCATTCAGCAGCGCAAAACCTGTCGTATGTACTGCAAATCGGGCACAGTAACCACTTTATTTTCTAAGAGCTCTGCACACTTCTCAAATAGAGATATGTAATATTATTTATGTAGACTTCACAGACCAGTATTTTGTAAGAGCTCAGGGATGTTATTTTCCACACACTTTTCAAAGTAAAGACGATATTAATCGTATTAATATTATTAATATAAGCTTCACAGGCCGCATTTGTAAGAGCTCTGTGATGCTATTTTCCACACACTTTCTAAAGTAGTGACGATAGTATTTTTTTTAAATTAAAGTAGGCTTCACGACCAGCGCTTTTTGTAGGGACTTTGCGAATATATATCTTTTTTACTTCACCTGGCACTCACCACTGCCACGCGGGTGCACGGTCATTGCGGTATCTGCCCCCGTGCACCGCACCCGACGAATGCATGCGCGCACGATAGATAATTGTTTTAGTCAATTTATATTGCTTTAAAGTATGTATTTGTTTAGAAATCTGATAAAAGTATTATTATAGCAAAACCAAAATATTAAATAAAAAAGCAATTTAATATGTTGCTTAAATAATAAGTATCAGCCTTTTATTACCGTGCTATTGGCTAATATTTGGACGCAAGTAATTGGTTAAAACAATTTAATTTGCTAACATACTCACAGTTTGCAAAATGTTCTGGGAGGAAAAGCCCTCACCACCTGATTTGGCCGAAGCGCGCCGTCAGGAAAACCTGGCGATGGGTCCTGACTGGTACCCCTGTCAGGTAGACAGCGAAAGTACTTCATCATATGTACATGAGCCACTTTTCGATGCAAGTCTATAATATATACGATCTGATAATTTGCATACAGCCATGTGGCTTCGTATGTTCGCCATACATATCCCAACCAGTAAATGTCACTCGAAAGGATCTACGCCACTCTGTCAGTCAGTAGCTATGCAAATCAGTAAGTAAGTCAGCTATACAAGTAAGATCAATGCATGCGAAAGATAGTAGAAAGATCCTTCAGTACTATCACAAAGAGCTCAGCGGAACGATAATAAGGCATAATATTGGTGTCTGTGGCGACCATCGGCAAATAGTACCTGTACTTCGCGCGAGGAGCCGAACAAACCTTGCTCTAATAGACCGTCGCAATCAAAGATATCGTGTCGACTGCCTCATGGCAATGACGTGCGGATGGTAATATGTTTGAGCAGGCGTATTTACTCCAGCTACACTGGGATTCCTCACCTATCTATGCCAATATGGGATCATCATTGGTACTGACCCGTCTTCCGCACAGCATATATTACATTTGCTACCACGCGCACCTCTGATTCGTGTTGTTTTAGGAGATATACGTTCAAACGGGATTATAGCCAAAACCTTCCCGGGTAAGATGGTGCTCATCTTGCAGATCACGTTAAATCCTGGTCATGTTTACCGTAACATGTGAGCACTATAGATACTGTGTGCGGTGTTGTGTTGGAACGTAACATAAGTAGATCACAGTATACATTTATTATATGCAGCTTCGCTCTAAGTAGAAATTCTAAGCACACCGCAGCGCAGCGGAGGTGTCCAGCCTACGCTACACCAACCAACCATGCCCTAGCGTCCGCGGAGCGGGCGCCCAGAGCGCTAGGTTCCCGCCTATTAACCTTGCAGCGTGTCTGTCCGTCTGTCAATAAGTCCGTCGTTTTCCTCTCTTACTCCTTTTCCTGCCTTTTCGCATGGCTACACTCGGCCTTTCTAATACAGTTTCTTCCCATCGTACCGACCGCGCCTATCTTTCTGACTCGACCTAACTATGCATGAATTACAAATATGTCCAAAAGCGTCACACAATTAACTCGCGCCCTGATTGGGCAATACCTGCCGACCTGCGACACTGACTGGATCTGTCGCACGATCAGACCGCCTCTCTCCCTCGCGATTGGACGTAAGGTAAACATTTGTGCAGCGAGCGAAACACATTGATTGGTTGCAAACAACCAGGCGAGCTGCGCAGATGATTGATTATTGACATTTAGCTACGCAAAACCTGTCGTATGTAAGGGAAAATGCCAATTAAGGGCCGTTCAAAGCGACCTTCTCTTGTTTTGATTGTATCTTTTGATCTAGTAAAAAGCAAAATATGGCCCTGGCATCAATCAAAAGCTGACACAATTGTATATTTCCCTGGCTATTGAATTGTTTTACATCAGCTATGGTGCGTTCAGTAGGACAAATTAAAACAGTGCATAAAGTGTGACGGCCATGCCAATTAAGGGCCGCTTGATTTCACTATGGGTTGCTAAGTAATCTCTTATATGATACCTTAGTAGTGGCCAATGAAAATAGATAAGCCTGAAATTCCGAATTGCCTATTGGCTAACCGAATCCGGCCCTTAACTGGTCACCGGCCCCTAATTGGCATTTTCCCTTACTGCAAATCGGGCACAGTAACCATTTATTTTCTAAGAGCTCTGCACACTTCTCAAAAAATAATATTTATCATTATTAATGTAGACTTCACAGACCAGTATTTTGTAAGAGCTCAGGGATGTTATTTTCCAAACACGTTTCAAAATAAAGACGATATAATGGTATTAATATTACTAATACAAGCTTCACAGGCCGCAATTGTAAGAGCTCGGCGATGCTTTTTTCCACAGACTTTCTAAAGTAGAGACAATAGTTTTTTTTTAATATTAAAGTAGGCTTCACGACCAGCGCTTTTTGTAGGGACTTTGCGAATATATATCGCTTTTACTGCACCTGGCACTCACCACTGCCACCGTGCAATGAAGGCGCGCGGCTGCACGATCATTGTGCTATCTGCTCCCGTGCACCCCACCCGACGAATGCATGCGCGCACGATAGATAGTCTTTTAGTCACTTTTATTGCATGTAAAGTATGTATTTGTTTAAATATCTGATAGTATTACTATTAAAGCAACGCAAAATATTAAATAATAAAGCAGTTTAATATTTTGTTTAATAATAAATACCAGCCTTTTATTACCGTGCTATTGGCTAATGTTTGGACGCAAGTAATTGGTTAAAACAAAGTATTTTGCTAACTTACTTACAGTTTGCAAAGTGGTGGGCCCTACGTGCAAGCAATGCGAGGCGAAAAATTGACCCGCTTCTGCAGAACCCGCAGCGGTCTACGACGGATGCCCGGGCGCGCTGCGTCTGCTGCGGGAAGCTACAGTACGGTTACGCACTCCGTACAATCATCGGGCGGGACATCGTGCGGCGCTGTATTGCCTGCGAGAACGGCCCAAAAGCGGTTGAGCTTTGGGAGGAAAAGCACCCACCACCTGATTCGGCCGAAGTGCGCCGCCAGGAAAGCCTGCCAAACGTCAAGAAGGCGATGGGGCCCTGACTGGGATCCCAAGAAGAAAAAGAGGCGCAGCCGCCTCTCGCAAGCTGACCGGCCGGAACACCAAATACATCGAGCGAAAGAAGCAGCAGAAGAGCAGGTGATTTGGAAATACATCCTTATAGCCCCTACCCCGCATAGTTTTGTATACTGGCGGACGGTGTGAGGCTTGGGGCCCGCACATATGGTAAACTAACTGTGGTGCTGCCAATTGTGTTGACGCACCTACGCAGTGTAGCGCGTTTCATATAATAATTAGCGCATGATATCTACTGTGTACCCTTGCGAGCTGGCCGTTCCTATCTGCATACGCGTTACCGTAGATGGAAAGTACACTTGCTCACTTGGCACACGCAAACCCATGCTATATGTACCACCAACCCTCACAGTTTATATTTCACTAATGTGCGCTCACGAATGTAAGCTTCAGTATCGAGTGAGCACTATGCGCGATGAATAAGCTGCTGTCTACATGGACACAACCACGTATGCGATAGTGATGACCATACAAGCGGTCATCGCAAGGAGATGTGTCTGTACGCAGTACTTTACTTTAGCGCCCTGTCCATAATGGCCGAGATAAGAGCTCGGTTGAGTCACGGATGGCTATAATGTGTACCCGCCGCGCGCGTATATATTGCTTTGAATACTGCTAACAGACGCCTGATCAGCTTGCCTGTATCACCGCGGGTATGACCTGTGCCCGAATAGTGACGTGCTGGATCATATAGACGGATACATCATAATCGTAGGTACAGTAGGCTAGCACGACGATACAAAAGTACCGAGATCGCAGCAGTAACTAAGTGCATGGGTGTTGGCTATCCCGACAACACCCATTAGCGGCATTGCGGGATATGCACGGACACATCAAATAGCACGCCGAGCTGATAAGTAGGCAGCGAAAGTACTCCATCTAATGTACATGAACTATTATTCAAGTCGAACCATCACTACGATCTGATACTCTGCCTACAGCCATATATCTTCGTATGTTGCAGCCGGTAAAAAGAATGTGCACGCAGTGGTGCCTCTTCGTCCGATCTGGACGAGGCCTTTTGTCGTACATATCGGACCCAGTATAATGTCAGTCAGAAAGGATTTACGACACTCTGTCAGTCAGTAGCTATACAAATAAGTCAGAAAGTACGTCAGCTATGCAAGTAAGATAAATTCATGCGGAAGATAGTGGAAATACCCTTCAGTAACATCACAAACAGCTCAGCAGAATAATTGTAAAGCATAATATTGATGTTTGTGGCGACCATCGGCAAATACTACCTATCCTAAAAGATACTTCGCGCGCGGAGCTGATTAACACTGCTCTATTCGACCGTCGCAATCGATGATATGTGTCGACTGCCTCACGGCGATGACGTGCAGATGGGTACTTAACTTTGCTGATCCATGTTCTCGCTCGGTCCTCATCTTGATCCTTGCCCGTGAACTCCTTCAGGTCCGATATGGCTGAGATCCGTACTCTCTGGATCATGGACGATCCACCTGCCCCGGATATGTGTGAGTAGGCGTATTTACTCTAGCTACACTGGGATTCCTCACAGATCTACGCATATTTCGTAGCATCATTGACACTGACCCGTCTTCCGTACAGCATATATTTACTTTGCAACCACGCGCGCCTCCGATTCGTGTCATTTTGGGAGCAATGCGCTCAAACGAGATTATAGACAAAACCTTTCCGGATAAGATGGTGCTCTTCTTGCAAATCACGTTAAAGCCTGGTCGTGTCTACCGTAACATGTGAGCACTAAGGATACTGTGTGCGGTGTTGTTTTGGAACGTACAGTAATACACGTAGAGCACAGTATACATGTACTATATGTTGCTTCGCTTTGAGTAGAAATTCTAAGCCCACCGCAGCGCAGCGGAGGTGGTCGGCCTTCTCTACACCAACAAACAATGCCGTAGCGTCCGCAGAGCGGGCGCCCAGAGCGCTAGTTTACCGCCACCTAAACTTGCAGCCTGTCCGTCCGTCCGTCCATCTGTCAATCAGCCCGTCCGTTTCCTCACTTGCTGCTTTTTCCTGCCTTTTCGCATGGCTACACTCGGCCTGTCTAATACAGTTTCGTCCCATCTTACCGACCGCGCCCACCTTTTTGACTTGACCTAGCTATGCATAAATTACAAATATATCCAAAAGCGTCACACAATTAACTCGCCATCTGATTGGGCAATACATGCCGACCTGCGACACTGACTGGATCTGTCGCACGATCAGACCGCCTCTCGCCCTCGCGATTGGACGTAAGGTAAACATTTCTGCCGAGAATGAAACACCGATTGGCTGCAAACAGCCAGGCGAGCTGCGCAGATGATTGATTATTGACGTCTAGCTACGCAAAACCTGTCGTATGTACTGCAAATCGGGCACAGTAACCACTTTATTTTCTAAGAGCTCTGCACTCTTCTCAAATAGAGATATTTATTATTATTAATGTAGCCTTCACAGACCAGTACTTTGTAAGAGCTCGGCGATGCTATTTCCCGCAGACTTTCTAAAGTAGAGACGGTAGTATTTATTTTATATTAAAGTAGACTTCACGGCCAGCGCTTTTTGCAGGGACTTTGCGAATATATATCTGTTTTACGTCACCTGGCACTCACCACTGCCACCGTGCAATGAAGGCGCGCGGCTGCACGGCCATTGCGCTATCTGCTTCCGTGCACCCCACCCGACGAATGCATGCGCGCACGATAGATAGTCTTTTAGTCACTTTTATTGCATGTAAAGTATGTACTTGTTTAAATATCTGATAGTATTACTATTAAAGCAACGAAAAATATTAAATAATAAAGCAGTTTAATATTTTGTTTAATAATAAATACCAGCCTTTTATTACCGTGCTATTGGCTAATATTTGGACGCAAGTAATTGGTTAAAACAAAGTATTTTGCTAACTTACTTACAGTTTGCAAAATGGTGGGCCCTACGTGCAAGCAATGCGAGGCGAAAAATTGACCCGCTTCTGCAGAACCCGCAGCGGTCTACGACGGATGCCCGGGCGCGCTGCGTCTGCTGCGGGAAGCTACAGTACGGTTACGCACTCCGTACAATCATCGGGCGGGACATCGTGCGGCGCTGTATTGCCTGCGAGAACGGCCCAAAAGCGGTTGAGCTTTGGGAGGAAAAGCACCCACCACCTGATTCGGCCGAAGTGCGCCGCAAGGAAAGCCTGCCAAACGTCAAGAAGGCGATGGGTCCTGACTGGTACCCCAAGAAGAAAAAGAGGCGCAGCCGCCCTCGCAAGCTGACCGCCCGAAACGCCAAGTACATCGAGCGAAAGAAGCAGCAGAAGAGCAGGTGATTTGGAAATACATCCTTATAGCCCCCTACCCCGCATAGTTTTGTATACTGGCGGACGGTGTGAGGCTTGGGGCCGCACATATGGTAAACTAACTGTGGTGCTGCCAATTGTGTTGACGCACCTACGCAGTGTAGCGCGTTTCATATAATAATTAGCGCATGGTATCTACTGTGTACCCTTGCGAGCTGGCCGTTCCTATCTGCATACGCGTTACCGTAGATGGAAAGTACACTTGCTCACTTGGCACACGCAAACCCATGCTATATGTACCACCAACCCTCACAGTTTATATTTCACTAATGTGCGCTCACGAATGTAAGCTTCAGTATCGAGTGAGCACTATGCGCGATGAATAAGCTGCTGTCTACATGGACACAACCACGTATGCGATAGTGATGACCATACAAGCGGTCATCGCAAGGAGATGTGTCTGTACGCAGTACTTTACTTTAGCGCCCTGTCCATAATGGCCGAGATAAGAGCTCGGTTGAGTCACGGATGGCTATAATGTGTACCCGCCGCGCGCGTATATATTGCTTTGAATACTGCTAACAGACGCCTGATCAGCTTGCCTGTATCACCGCGGGTATGACCTGTGCCCGAATAGTGACGTGCTGGATCATATAGACGGATACATCATAATCGTAGGTACAGTAGGCTAGCACGACGATACAAAAGTACCGAGATCGCAGCAGTAACTAAGTGCATGGGTGTTGGCTATCCCGACAACACCCATTAGCGGCATTGCGGGATATGCACGGACACATCAAATAGCACGCCGAGCTGATAAGTAGGCAGCGAAAGTACTCCATCTAATGTACATGAACTATTATTCAAGTCGAACCATCACTACGATCTGATACTCTGCCTACAGCCATATATCTTCGTATGTTGCAGCCGGTAAAAAGAATGTGCACGCAGTGGTGCCTCTTCGTCCGATCTGGACGAGGCCTTTTGTCGTACATATCGGACCCAGTATAATGTCAGTCAGAAAGGATTTACGACACTTTGTCAGTCAGTAGCTATACAAATAAGTCAGAAAGTACGTCAGCTATGCAAGTAAGATAAATTCATGCGGAAGATAGTGGAAATACCCTTCAGTAACATCACAAACAGCTCAGCAGAATAATTGTAAAGCATAATATTGATGTTTGTGGCGACCATCGGCAAATACTACCTATCCTAAAAGATACTTCGCGCGCGGAGCTGATTAACACTGCTCTATTCGACCGTCGCAATCGATGATATGTGTCGACTGCCTCACGGCGATGACGTGCAGATGGGTACTTAACTTTGCTGATCCATGTTCTCGCTCGGTCCTCATCTTGATCCTTGCCCGTGAACTCCTTCAGGTCCGATATGGCTGAGATCCGTACTCTCTGGATCATGGACGATCCACCTGCCCCGGATATGTGTGAGTAGGCGTATTTACTCTAGCTACACTGAGATTCCTCACCGATCTACGCATATTTCGTAGCATCATTGACACTGACCCGTCTTCCGTACAGCATATATTTACTTTGCAACCACGCGCGCCTCCGATTCGTGTCATTTTGGGAGCAATGCGCTCAAACGAGATTATAGACAAAACCTTTCCGGATAAGATGGTGCTCTTCTTGAAAATCACGTTAAACCCTGGTCGTGTCTACCATAACATGTGAGCACTAAGGATACTGTGTGCGGTGTTGTTTTGG
Source organism: Phytophthora infestans T30-4 (assembly GCF_000142945.1). Lineage (NCBI taxonomy): Eukaryota > Oomycota > Peronosporomycetes > Peronosporales > Peronosporaceae > Phytophthora > Phytophthora infestans. The sequence goes on from NW_003303730.1 coordinate 68,405, forward strand.
AACGTACAGTAATATACGTAGAGCACAGTATACATGTACTATGTGTTGCTTCGCTTTGAGTAGAAATTCTAAGCACACCGCAGCGGAGGTGGTCGGCCTTCTCTACACCAACAAACAATGCCGTAGCGTCCGCAGAGCGGGCGCCCAGAGCGCTAGTCTTACCTCTCTAGTGGAGTGTGGTGTCCGTCCGTCTGTCAGTCCGTCCGAGGGTAGGGTTCTAAAATGTAACGCAAATACGCGCGTTCTACTCGCTGCCGAGCGCAGCGAAGGCGGCCTCGATTCGCTAAAAAGCTGTCGAGTGCATCGAAGGTGGCCCCCATTGGCTAAAAACGGTATTTTGTTTCGTACACACTATATGTGGACTACACATCGTACTTAAAACCACCGTTTAAATTTCATTTTGCCTTCATTTCTAGCTGCGGAGCGCCACCTCACGCAAAGGGCGCTGTGTGTGTGTGAGTTAATTTGCATAATTAAAAGGCGCCGATGAGCACACACGTACTATATCGTAGTAGGAGCTGTTGAAATTTTTTGTAGGCTTCGGTGACTCATATTCCGGGCTCAATCGAAACTTTAGTACTTATTGGATATAGAATGATGTTTTAGGCTTCGTAGTCCTGTTGTACTAATTTAACTTACAATATTATTTTTCTTAGTACTATTATCAAGGCACTTCATATTTTTGCTTGCAGTCATTTGTAGTAGTAGTACACATAATAATTATATCAGCGTTTAATAATAAATTACAATTGTATTACTATTAATAATAATGTGAAAAACGTAAAATATGACTATTATGGCTTACACCCCTGCACCCCACACTGCCTCCGTAAGAAAGTATTGTCTTCTTTTGTATTTGCGCGCGTAGTGTGCGACCTTAAGAGATTGTGTAAGCTTTCCAACAATATATATTGGGAAAAGCATTTGTTATTAAGTGAACGCGGAGGCACGTGACTAAGCAAGGACACGAAACACGAAGGAACATCGACCCACACTATGTAGACGACGGGATAGAAGAGCAACACGAAGCACGGAAGGCAACGGACGATGATAGAAGACTTAGCCGATGCAAACCATGAAGTTTCATGCGTAGCGTGAAAGACGGAAGAACACGCAGTCATGAAAAGGACAGAAGGTCAAGAATAGGACGAAAGCGTACGAGCCACGGATGGAAACTAAATATATAAACACCCCAGCATGCTGAAAAGCACGGCTACGGAAGAGCACGCAGCGGTAAGAGTGCACTAACAGCAATTCTCCCATAGCATCACGGTAGAGCACGGAGCACGGTCGACGGACCAGACATAAAGACGCGGGAGACCATAAACGTGAAAACACCGAGCATTTGAGCACAATACCAGGGTAGAACCGGATCTTACCGAGCCAGGGAGCACGATACTACGGTAGCTCATAATAGAGCGGACGGCAGACCAGCGCCGACACCACAAAATAAAACGATGACTTGGACGGTGGCCAAGACACTAAGCCATGATAGAAATGCGGCCACTGGAGCTGTAGACGCGAAATCACCGAGCCACGGAGCACTATATCAGTGTAGAACCTGAGCTTACCATGCCACGAAGAACAGTAGCGCATTAGAATTCGATTGCACGGACGGCAGACCAGCCACGAAATGGAAGGGGGCTCGGGGTGACCACGATTGTGGAGGACGATGCCGTTGTAGAGCACGATAACATGGGCAATGCAGATGCAATCTGCGAGCACAATCCCATAGACAGCAAAACCATATCGCAATTACACGATGGCGTTATGCCGCGGTCGATGGAGCCTCACCAGACGAGCCCGATACACGGGTGCTGGAACAACGCGACTGCGTGGAGGCACTAAACCACGGAAAAGCACCCTTCGGCTAGAGAACCAGCAATGGGAGGCGAACGGTCACGAAATACTGTGTATCAGGAAGCCGGTGCAGCCACGAAATGTTTGAGAGCAGGAAATAGTTAGCTGTAACGAAAGACGCAGTACTAAAAAAAATGAACCCAAAAGAGAGAGCTCTTAACCACTAAGCAGCGTGTGCCACGGGTGAGCAGGGAACCACGAAGCCAGGAAGATCACGGAAGAGTGCCGGCCACTGTAGAACATGAGATCTAACCTGTAGTACGGGGTAACGGAAGCGTTCCAAACCACGATATTATACGGGGACGAATGAGACTACGGAAAGGCAAGTGGTTAAAAACACGATGCCAAGATCTACGGGGTGAACCACGCTCTTAAAACACGCGACACCAAGAAGCACTTAAATTTGCGGCCACCTCATCTCCAACAAACCATGCCACTCCGCCGCGTAGCGGCGGCGAACGGCTAGTCTTACCTCTCTAGTGGAGTGTGGTGTCCGTCTGTCCGTCCGAGGGTAGGGTTTAAAATGAAACGCAAATGCGGGCGTTCTACTGGCTGCCGAGCGCAGCGAAGGCGGCCTCGATTCGCTAAAAAGCTGCCGAGCGCAGCGAAGGCGGCCCCCATTGACTAAAATCGGCATTGTGTTTTGTACACAATGTATGTGGTCAACACATCGTACTTAAATGCACCGTTCAAATTTCATTTTGCCCCATTTTCAACTGTGGACCGCCACCTCACGCGAAGGGCGCTGCCTGTGTACGCGTTAGTTAGCATAATTAAGAGGCGCCGATGTGCACACACGTACTATATCGTCGTAGGAAATGTTGAAAAAAATGTAGCCTTTCGAGACTTATATTTCGCCTTCAAGCCAAACTTTAGTACTTATTGGTTTTAGAATGATATTTTAGGCCTCGTAGTACTTTTCTAATAATAAAACTTACAAAACAGTTTTGAGTAGTACTATTCTAAATATTTATCTGTTATATTTTTTTGCAGTATAAGTAGTAGTAGTACACATAATTATTAAATCAGCGTTCGATAATAAATCATTTTTTATTACTATTAATAAAAATGTGAATACTTAAAAAAAAGATTATTGTGCCTTGCACCCAGCACTACCCCCGGCAAACAGTATCATCTTCTTTGTATTTGCGCGCGTAGTGTGCGACCATAAGATATTGTGTGAGCTTTCCAACAATATACGTTGTGTACATCAAACAAAATGGGAACAGCGTTTGTGATTCAGCTAGCGCAGAGGCACGTGACTCAGCAAGGACACGAAACACGAAAGAACACCGACCCACACTATGTAGATGATGGGATAGAAGAGCAACACGAAGCACGGAAGGCCATGGACGATGATAGAAGTCTTAGCCGATGCAAACCACGAAGTTTTATAAGTAGCGTGAAGGACGGAAGAGCACACAGCCATGATGAGGACAGAAGGACAAGAATATGACGGGAGCGTACGGGCCACAGAAGGGAACTATATATATAGACACCCCGGCATGCTGAAAAGCACGGCTACGGAAAAGCACGCACGCTCGAAGCCACGGTAGAACACGTAACGGTAAGAGTGCACGAACAGCAATTCTCCCATAACACCACGGTAGAGCACGGAGTACGGTCGACGGACCAAACACGAAGCCCCAAAAGACCATTAACGGGAGGTTGTCGAGTATTGAAACACGATACCAGGGTAGAGCCGGAGCTCACTGGGGAGTGCGATACTACTGTAGATAGCGAAAGCTTGGACGACAGACCAACCGCGACACCAAGCGATAGCATGGACAGTGGGACAACCACTAAAACATGGGAGAACAAGCAGCCACGGGAAATCACCGAGCCACTGAGCACGATAGCACTGTAGAACCTGAGATCGCCGGGCCACTGAGGACGATACTTCATTAAAACACGTTTACCCGGACGGTCGACCAGCCATAAAATCGCGGGGAAACGCTTCGGGAGACCACGATTGCACACCGCGGACACGGAACCATCGTAGAACGCGATAACATTGGCAAAACATTTATACTATGCGATCACGATAGCATAGACAGCATAACCACATTGCGATTGCACGATAGCGCGATAACGCGGTAGATGGAGCCACCACAGGGGTGCGCAGCACACAGGTGACAGAAAACTTTGGGAGATCACCCATTGGCGAGGGTGCCAGAAATGGAACGCGACCATGAATGATTATGGACACGAAGCCTGTGGAATCCACGTAAACCCTTGAAAGCACGGAATATCTAGCAGCCACGGAAGAGGGGTCGTACTACGGGAGCGCATGAGACCAAAGGAGCTAGCACACAACCATTAAGCAGTGTGAGAGAATGAGTCCACAAATCCAGGATAATCACTAAGCAGCGTGGGTCACGGGTGAGCAGGGAACCACGAAGCCAGGAAGATCACGGAAGAGCGCCGGCCACTGTAGAACATGACATCCAGCCTGTAGTACGGGGTAACGAGAGCGTACCAAACCACGATATTATACAAGTCAACATGAGACTACGGAATGGTAAGTGGTTAAGTACTCGAAGCCAAGACCTACTGAGATGAACGACGCTCACAAAGTCGCGACATCAAGAAACACTTAGATTTGCGGCCACCTGATCTCCAACAAACCATGCCACTCCGCCGCGTAGCGGCGGCGAACGGCTAGTCTTACCCCTCTAGTGGAGTGTGTTGTCTGTCCGTCCGTACGTCCGTCCGCGGCTAGGGTTAATTAATGTAACGCAAATGCGCGCATTCTACTGGCTGCCGAGCGCAGCGAAGGCGGCGTCGAGTCGCTAAAAAGCTGCCGAGCGCAGCGAAGGCGGCCCCCGTTGGCTAAAATCAACATTGTGTTTCTTACACATTATATGTGGTCTACACATCGTACCTAAAACCACCGTTTAAATTTCTTTTTGCTTTCATTTTCAGCTGCGGTATGCAAGGCCACGCGAAGGGCGCTGCCTGTGTACGCGTTAGTTAGCATAATTAAGAGGCGCTGATAAGCACACACATACAATATCGTCGTAGGAGCTGTTGAAAAAAATCGTAGGCCCTGGTGATTTATATTTCGGCCTCAATCGAAACTTTAGTACTTATTGAATTTAGAATGTATTTTGGCTTCGTAGTACTTTTCTAATACTTAAACTTACAATTCTGTTTTGAGTAGTACTATTATCAAGACATTTCATTTTTTTTTCTTGCAGCTATTTGTAGTAGTAGAACACATAATAAATATATCAGCGTTTGATAATAAATAACAATTATATTACTATTACTAATAATATGAAAACTTTAAAATATGACTATTGTGGCTTACACCCCTGCACCCCGTCTCTGGGAAAAAGTATCATTTTTATCTTTGTATTTGCGCGCGTAGTGTGCGACCATAAGATATTGTGCAAACTTTCCAACAATACATGTTGCGTACATCAAACAAAATCGGAAACAACGTTTGTGATTAGGTTTGCGCGGAGGCTCGTGCCTAAGGAAGAACACGAAGCACGAAGGAGCACCGACCCACACTATGTACACGATGTACACGATGGGATAGAAGAGCAACACGAAGCACGGAAGGCCATGGTAGAAGACTTAGCCGATGCAAACCACGAAGTTTCATGCGTAGCGTGAAAGACGGAAGAGCACACAGCCATGAAAAGGACAGAAGGACAAGAATGTGACGGGCGCGTACGGGCCACGGAAGGGAGCTAATATAAAGACACCCCAGCATGGTGAAAAGCACGGCTACGGAAGAGCACGCACGTTTGAAGCCACGGTAGAGCACGTAGTGGTAAGAGTGCACGGACAGCAATTATCCCATAGCACCACGGTAGAACACGGGGCGTAGTCGACTGACCAAACATGAGGCCGAGGGATATTATAAATAGATAATCATCGAGCATGGGAACACGATATCAGGGTAGAACCGGAGCTCACCGAGTTCGACAGCACGGTACTACGGTAGCTAACGACCTCTCGGACGACAGACCAGCCGCAACACCACAAGTTAGCCCGATAGCATGGGCCGTGCCACTAAGCCATGGGAGAACGCAGCCGCAGAGCTATAGACGGAAAATCATCGAGCCGCGGAGAGCAATACCAGTGTAGAAGATGGGCTTCCCGAGCCACGGAGGACGATACTACATTCGACCTGACTGCACAGACGGCAGACCAGCCACGAGACTACGAAGAGCACACTACCATGACCGCTGGCCCAAACACTAAACCATGCAAAGCCAAGCAGATACGGGAGATCACCGAGCCACAGCACACCATACCAGTGTAGAACCTGAGCTTACCGAGCCACGGAGGACAGTAGTACATGAGAGCACGATTGCACATATGGCTAACAAGCCTCGAAATACACGGGGGAGCTTGGGGGAACCACGATTGCACACCGTAGAGCACGATGCCATTGTAGAACACAATACGTGCAATCCAGATGTACTACGCGGGCACAAAACCGTATACAGCAAAACAACATCGCGATTGCACGATAGCATGATACCGCGGTCGATGGAACCTCACCAAGAGAGCACGATACACGGGCGATGGAACAATACGACTTCGTGAATGCAGCAAACCACGGAATAGCACTCTTCGGCCAGAGTACCAGCGATGGGAGGCCAACAGCCACGAAAGCAACAGTACTAAAGAGCATGGTCCCAAAAGAGAGAGCGCTTAGCCACTAAGCATCGTGGGTCACGGGTGAGCAGGGAACCACGAAGCCAGGAAGAGCACGGAAGAGCGCGGGCTATGGAAGAACATGACATCCAACCTGTAGTACGGGGTAACGAAAGCGTACCAAACCACGATATTATACAAGTCAACATGAGACTACGGAATGGTAAGTGGTTAAGTACACGAAGCCAAGACCTACTGGGGTGAACGACGCTGACAAAGCACGCGAAGCCAAGAGCACTAATTTTGCGGCCACCTCTTCTCCAACAAACCATTCCACTCCGCCGCGTAGCGGCGGCGAACGGCTAGTCTTAAACATCTACTGCAGCAACCTGTCTGTCCGTCACACTAAATTGTCGTGCCTGTCACGCTTTTCCGGACAAATCATTGGATAAAATAATTTAAATATTTCTACTGGCTGCCGAGCGCAGCGAAGGTGGCCCCGACTGGCCTAAAAGCTGCCGAGCGCAGCGAGGCGGCCCAAATCGACACCTTCTGCAACCCTGCGGGCCTATGGGCCCGCCTGAGCCACAATCTGCCAGCCTACCATGCGAGCAGTGAAGCGAGCCGTAGCGAGCGGAACGGAGGCAAAACACAAGGAACGACATTCATTCTTTCCCGCCGCGTAGCGGCGGCACTCGGCTAGTGCATATAGTTACGCTACGCACTTTGTCATTAAGTTTTGTACTCAGTCTATGCGGCCGGTACATTCTGTTAATTTAGTATTATAATAATACTAAGCAGTCATCCGGCTGTACTAGTAGTACTACTACCGGTATTCATACAGTCGGATGGCTGCTTAGTATTACATGTATTAAAATACTAAACTTAATCCACTTGGCCCTTTAAATTACGCTGTACTTTTATTATAGTATGCAAACTTGGATCCAGAATCTAAAACCGTTCATGCAGAATCCACCATTTCGCAATAAGTTATCAAGTACCCCACCTCCTTTACAAAGGTCCCGCGAAGTTCACTGTCATGAAGCATTTTGAGGGCTTTACATTGCTGTCTGCTCTCACTTTACTGGTATGCTTAGCTGCTGGTTCAGTAATCACCACAACCGTAACCACGGAAAAATGGAGCAACAGTAAAGCTTTGGATCCCGTCTCGAATGCTCAAGTCGGCCGCCTTTTGAGGAGGCACCAGTGGCCAACAAAGGATGGAGGTTCCGACAACTCAGAAGTGAGAATGACTGGCGCTAAGCTCCCAGGTGTTGCGGCGCTCGATAAAGTTGCCAAGTCTGGACAAGATCTCTACGAGAGTCAAGCAAATGTTCACTTCTAATAACCAGAAGGCTATCGACAAGTTGTTTGCACGCCTCAAAGTTGGGACGACAAGCTCGGTGTTATTTGAGAGTGCAGCATATCAAACGTGGGCTAACTCGGTGAGCAAAGCATACAAGAAGAACCCTGGAAGTGGTGAAGCAGCGATGCTTCAGGTCCATGATTACTCATTATGGCGATAAGGCTTTGGCCAAGCTTCTTAGTGAAGCTCAACAAGTTTCAAAAACGATGAGAGTTGCTGAAGTGTTTGAAAAAATGCAGCTAGATAATTGGCTCGCTACGGGGAGAACGGCGGACGATGTGTATGGTCTTCTAAAGCTGAACGTCGATATGGAAGGCATTCTCAGAAATCCGTTGTTGAAGACCTGGATCACGTACGTAGACAAACTCGGCAAGGAGGATCCGTACAGCCTGCTACTGTCGAAGTTGGTGAAACACTATGGAGAATATGGTCTAAGCAACGTGCTACTAAGAGCTAGGACAGATGACAGAACTTTCCAAGTCACTGAGAGCATTGAGCAAGCCTTGCTTAACAAGTGGCAGAATGGCTTCTTAAACTGAGCACTGACAAGGGAGACGAGTTGTTGGAGAATCCAGCTTTGAGCACCTGGATGTCGTATGTAACGCTCGAAAAGGGAGATCCGTATAACTTACTGCTACTCAAACTGAAGTCGCGCTATGACGAAGAAGAACTGGCCCACATGCTGGTTGTAACAGAAAGTGTAATTGCCAGGGATGTGGAGATGGCGCTGCTTAAGAGCTGGTTGAGCAAAGGGAAGACGGCTGAAGACGCTTTCAAGCTCCTACGTCTTAACTCAGAAAAGGGAGACGACATTCTGACAAATCCAGTTGGAGTTCGTATCTTAGAATGCGTAATCAAAACCCCGAGGAGATTCTACTCGTGGAGCTAAAGACTCGATTTAGTGATGAAGCGCTAGCGAAGATGCTTGTCGCGGCAGCGATCGACGTCCGAGTGCAGATTAATGTACATGTACCTGCGTTGGTAATGATGCAGCTCAAGAGCTGGCTCAAAGAAGGCAGAGCCGCAGATGACGTATTTAGTCTTCTCACACTAAACGACAAATTATTTGACACTTCGATGTTGAGCACTTGGAGATCCTACTTGCAGATGCTGGATAAGAAGAACGCGGACGAGCTAATGATCTCGGTCATAAGGAAGTACTACGAAGATGAAATTCTGGAGAAAATGATCGTACGAGCCCAAGCACGAGTCCTGTTGCTTCAAATCTGGAGGGGGAAATGTGGAGAAGTCAAGGAAAATCCCCAGATGACGTTTTCACCTTCTTAAAGCTGGACATGCAAGGCGACGAAATTTTCAAAAACCCAGTTGGATGTCCTACATCACGCAACTCAACAAACATAAAAAGACCCAGATGCAGTTTTTCAGAGCACCAGCCAGAGGTGTTATAGCGAGAGAACAATTGTGCTAGGGAAAATAAAGGCAGTTCTTGCCCTACAAACTGGTCGCTTGGATTCCAGCCTGGAAGGCCGGAAAGCTTGCAGCGGTCGCGCGGCACATGAGCGACAGCACTTAGGCTCAAGCAGTGATTTGTGAGGTCCGCCCATGATGCTGTTCCCCCTAGAAGAGCAGATAGCACACAGGGCGGCTCGACATTGTTGTGTACTTCTGGCGGGTAATTGAAAAATGACGCAGTTAATAGCTGCCAAAGAAGGCAGAATTTACTTGGACAACCACAGCACAGATTATCAAAGCTGCAAGCACAAATTAAAGCAAGCAGAAAGCCCTAACCCATTCGGAAGCACAGAACACGGTATTGAGTAATTATTTTTACCCAAGCTAGATTCTACACTCTTTTATTGAGCCATTACGGACAAGATTGGTTATTCGAACCAGTGAGGTCGTGCCAGTTTGTGTAGGGTGATATTTATACAACTAATCCGAGAGCTCGCGCCCTTGGGCCTTTGATAAATTCCGGGTGATGATTCTGAATCCAAATGAACGTAGCCTAAAATCTAATTTATTTGCAAATCCTATGGTCAACCCCCGCGAACACGGGGTGTATCCCTATTTAAAAATGTTAATGTGCATTTGTAACTTTCGAGTAACGAGGTTACCATTCGGCACACTTTCAATTTACACATATCCATGAAGTGTTGACTCGTTGTCGTACAGTAGAACTAACCTCTACGACCTCATTGCCACATTTACAGCGATCCAGACGTGGCGTCACCGTGCGTGTAGGATGCACTCGTGACCTTGCCACCCTCCGCAATTAGGTACTCCTGACGCTGTGGCTTGCCATCAAAGAAACGTTCAAGTATCTCCTTGGTCCCAGCAGCGTAGCGAGCCTGCGCGTCCAGCGTCGTTCCCGAGTAGTGCGGCGTCATAGCGTGACGCGGCATCGAGCGCCACTGGTGGTCAGCCGGAGCAGGCTGCGGGAACCACACGTCGCCAGCGTAACCCTGGATGTGGCCACTCTTCACTGCCTTAACAAGAGCTTCCTTGTCCACAATCTTGCCTCGAGCCGTGTTGACAATGTACGCGCCCTTCTTCATCTTACTAAGCAGCTCAGCATCAAAGAGGTTCTCGGTCTCCGGGTGCAGTGGGCAGTTAATAGACACCACATCGCATTCCTTGACCAAACTCTCGACGGTCGAGTGAAACTTCACGTTAAGTTTCTTCTCGACATCAGCCGGTAAGCGCACCTTATCGGTGTAATGCAGCTTCACGTCGAATGGGTGCAGACGACGCAGTACGCGCAAGCCGATGCGACCAGCAGCGACGACTCCCACGTGTTTGTCCTCGAGGTCGTAAGCGTTGTTAGCAATGGCTGCGATGTCCCATTTTTCGTCGATCACCTGCTTGTAGGCGGGCATGTAGTTGCGTACAAGCGAGAGGATCATCATGACGACGTGCTCGGCTACACTCACGACGTTGGAGCCGGTGACTTCAGCCACTGTGATGTTACGGTCACATGCGGCTGCCAAGTCGACGTGGTCCGAGCCGATGCCGGCAGTGATTGCGAGCTTGAGCTTAGGAGCCTTAGCGATGCGATCACGAGTAATGTAGGCTGGCCAAAATGGCTGCGAGATGACCACGTCCGCATCATGCAGGTGCTTGGCGAACTCGGATTTGTCTCCGTCCTTGTCGGACGTGACGATGTACTCGTGGCCGCGGTCCTCGAGGAACTTACGTAAACCCAGTTCGTTCTCGACGCAGCCCAAGATGTTGGGGTTCTTCATGCCACTCTCACCGCCCTCGTACAGTGCACACACAACCTTCATGTTCTTGGGAGCACTGACGGTGAAGCTTCGGGTGGTCATGGCGGATGCCAAGCGCGTGGTGATTTTGGAGGAGGAGAACATGCTTGGGAGAAGGAGAAAAGAGCTTGCGACGTGAGGACTTGGACGCTAATCGCAGAATGACTCGACTGGCGAGGCTGGTCAAAGGCTTTTACGTAAAGGAGAACCGAGTGACGAAGGTTCTAGAGATGGAACGACATCATCGCCCACTGTAGACAAGGCTGCGGCAGTTGACCCGGCATGACTGGGGGACCGAATTGAGAGTGTCCAAGTTGAAGTGACCAGCAAGCTCGCCAGTGATTTGCAAGGTGGATCCGCCAATCACAGTGAAGCGCGCATAACCGATTACCTCGTCTACCGACATCTACCGACAATCCTGCCTCTTCTTGCACTTCATATACCCCTTGATATCAGATCCCAAATGTTGGAGGAATAAGAACAAATCACTCGATCGCATTGGTTGACCTACGCAAAATTATCAGACGACCTCCTACGCTTATTGAGGGGTAAATCTGTAGTGATCTTTCATCCACTATTGACAGCGTTCCCTTGCACACCACTTCAAGCAGCGAGCTCTTGCGTTGTTTCATTAACTTGAGAGGCTTGCTTCACTGCAAAGGACCCAATACCTGTCAGTCTTTTATTTAAAAATCACCAACCAGAGAACTAAGCGGACGCGACCTACCCATCGCGAGGACTGTGGTGTGCCTGCTCATTGAGCGGCTCAATTGTCAGTGACACTGTCACAAGCTTTATGCACTGCTCCTTCATGATTGGAGGAGCAGATTGAAGCAATTCACCCATCATCCCTCATGGTATAATCGGATTACAGCTCCAGCCGCCACCATACTGACATATACCGCCAGTCAGTACAAGCACCAAAACCTTTCACGCTTTTGATGCAAAAGGCAAGTGAACACCCGTCTCAACTGGAGACTCAAGCGCTAACTCCCCATATGCAATGAATATGATGGCACGAGACAGCGACAAGTCGGACACATCCGGCTCCGAGCCGGTGTCGCCGACGTCTGGCTCGGTGACCCACGCTGCGACGCGCTGGCTGGAGGCCATGAACGAGTCTGACGCGTCGGGCGACGAGATCCATGCAGCAGTGGTTGCACCTCGAGTGAGGAAGGAGCTTCATATTGGCAACAGCGGAGAAAAGGTAAATACTAACAGCGAGAAACAGTGCCTCAACGGAAAATGGCAACCGCTTCACAAGCGCGAGACCGACGTCGCTAGTGCAGCGCCAAAGAAGCGGGCGAAGCGCAAACACCGCAAGTCCACGATCGATACACGAAAGGTATATCAGTGCAATAAGATGTTATAATAGTGAGTCCAAATTATGATATTTTGTGTTGTTTTGCTGCGCAGGAAGAGATCGCGAATCTTCTGAAAGAGCTGTCGGACCTGCATACTCGAATGGAGAAGCTAAACTCTCGAGCGATGGAGCCTTCCACTGCGAGCAAGACAATGGGCGAAGCTGGTACCGCAAACAGAGTGTTGCGACGTGCCATTCAGAAGCAGCAGCTCAAAGTGACACAATTCCATGCGCTCATGTCGGTGTACTCGCTATTTGTAAGTGCGAAACTTCTCCGAACAGCGTGGAGCTTGAGGTGTTTACTTTGCCATTACTATCTGTGCAGAGTACTCGAGTGGGAAGCCCAATTCACCAAGAAACCCACTTGCTAAACGATACGGAGTCACGTCTCGTTACTCTCACGGCTACAAAGGATCGTGCGTTAGAACTTGGTGCTCGTTTCCTCAAAGATCGATGTCCGCGAATAAACCCGTACAAGTCGATGCGAGAGGACCACGGATACGAAGGGCCGAATGGAGATTACTATACCACATATTTCTCCACTTATCAGCTCGAAAACAGTGTTAAGAACGTGTTTGATATTCTTCTCGGCTACTTCAGTAGTATCGAAATCTGTGTATCGGAGAAGCTCGGCAACATCACTGTTCGCGAAGTCGACGACAATCTGGCACCAGATATCACGCAGAATCGTCTCATTACCACGACTATCGGTGGGCTGCGAATGGAATCCAGCACAGTCTACTTTTCACACTTTGAAGAAGAAGGGAGCGAACCAGGGCACGAGAACGGATACGGACTATTTGTTGCCGATTTCATCGACGAAGACGATAGAAATCCCTACCATCCGCACGAGCGCATTCGTCGAGACTTCAGTGCCGTCCTAGAGCTCACTTCTTACCCGATCCAGCAATGCACCAGTAAAGCAAAGACCCCATTCAACGACAAGGAAGGGAGAGTCGTGGTGGTCACGCGGTGGGTGCACAGCAGAGTGCACCACCCTCAATACGAGATCCCTCTCTCGGGCTGGCACGAGATGCGAGAGAACACTGAGCGCTGGGTACATACGCTGCACCAGACAATGCTGGAGAGGAACTGGACCTTGGCCTAGGCATCACTGATCATTGTTTGAAGGAAGATGAGTGAAATGTCGTATGAATACATCATTTACTGTTGAATCAACGGAGATGTTCAACAGTGTTGAACATCTTCGACCAGACTCTACTACGATAAAATGTGCTTGAGGTTTAAAAGGGAAGTACTTGTGTTCATTCAACCTTCCTCTGGTCCTGTGAAAACTCGGCGCCGATTAAAACGTCCCTCAAACCTGATTTAAAACTGTTCTAACTGTACTAAAAGATAAATTGGTGTTTGTAAGATTGCTCATCATCTTGTCAGTACATTATTGCCAAGGCAGTATCCGACATACATGTAGTTGCTTCCCGCTTTGCTGACTGGAAGCCCCTTCGGCGCCCCCGCTCGCAATCGTAAAAAGAATGTCCTGGATATTGGAATGTGCGACTCGCTGGTGAGCTCGGCGCTCGCCTCCGCAATTAACGCGCGGCCCTGCTTCGTGGACTCCCTGCGCGGTTGTACGGCCGAATGGTAACCTCGTTGCTTGAAAGTTACAAATGCGCATAAACCTTTAAAATAGGCGACAATTTACTCGGGAATTATGGACATACTCGAAAGACAATGAAGTCGACTCGGAATTACGTGCACTGTTGAATTAACACATGTATCACCCTACACAAACTGGCACGACCTCACAGGTTCGAATAATCAATCTTGTCCGTAATAAATGGCTCAATAATGGCGTGTAGAATCTAGAAAAAATCACTCAATAAAAGAGTGTAGTCGAACTGGTTGTGTGCAAACACAAGGCCAGCAAGAAATCAATTCGTCTCATATTGATGGAGAGCTTCCACCCAACGTGATTGCATGAACACTAGTTAAAAATGTATTCCCAGCCGAAGTCTTAGATTGTCTTGTTGCAGGACAGTGCAACCGATTACGTTTAATCTAGAAAATGCCGTTCAACTTTAGTAGAATGGCGTTCCCGTTTGCTTTGTGATAGTCGAAGAAGTTGACTTCGACGGCGTTGTTTCTCTTGTCGTACGAATTGAGTAGCAGCTCGCTGAGGCGTATGGGATCCAGACCTTTTCCTTCTATCCAATATTTGAACTGCAAATTCAGCAAGCTGGGAGCTAGCTCAACCTCAGCTCCTTTCAATTGTGACAGAAACTTTTTGTAACTAAGCGTTCGTGCCAGTTCTAAAGCGCCCAAACGTTTTTCCAAATCCACTATAGCTGCGAACTCATCTGGGTCTTTTTATGTTTGCTGAGTTGCGTGATGTAATAGTACGCGGTAGCACTATTACCGGTAATGCTAGGCTTTTTTTTCCCGGTAATACTAATAATAGTATTGAAATCTCATCACGGTATTAATATTAGTACTATTAGTACTAATAGTCAAAGTACTATTCTACCGCTTTCGAAGCGTCACGCGACTTGCGCGCGTCTTGCTTCATCATCACAATCTCGTTCCTGTTGTGCCGCAGTAGTAGCTGCTTCTCCGATCGCCTGCTATCTGTTCTGGTACGAAGCGGCCCCATAATTATTCCCCCCGTAGAAAACACTCGCTCTTGAAATGCCGACGATGAGATCTTGCCGAGATGAATACGTGCAAGCAGCGCGATTGAAGGGTATTGGCTCTCGCTTTTGTCGCGAAACCATTGCAGAACGTCTACGTGTTGGTACAACCCCAGCAGCGACCAGCGCATACCCGTCCGACTGTCCGTTGTCATTGCAGAGGACAGATCTTCCTTCTTGGTCTCAGGGTTTTGGCGCTGTGCAATCTCGAGCCACTTAGGCTCCATCTCGAGCCACTCGTTCATGATACTGTCCGCTCTTGCATTTAACTCCGACTCCTTGACCTCCTCCCTGGTCTTACTTGTACGAATAGGTGCCCCGAGCAAGAGCTCGTCTTCGTCGTCCCAGCCTGTCGATGATGGAGAAGAGAGCGGGGAATTCAAGTCCTGGCTGAGTAGGCTGCTCTGCGATGAAGTCTGCGATAATGGCATCTTGCCCACCTTCGCCATCTGCGCAAACACTTTTCGATGCTCGTCTCGAAGGAATTCCAGACCATTTTTGTAAAAGGCTTTCTCCTCTTTGCGGGAGACGTTGCCAACCGCAGCAATTTTCTTGGCGCTGGACTTAGTACGAGGGTCCAGTAATATACACACCATAGCCTCCCTTGTCACTTTTGGGAACCGTGACTGCAGTTGTAGAAGAGTCCTTCGCAGGCACGCTTTCCCAGCTTCTGTGAACTGGTCAAGCTTTCTCACTACCCGTCGATGACTTGCCTCGTTCCCATCCTTTGCTCGAGGGGCTTCAATAACCATAGTGTCAAACTTGAACGATTTCAGCTTCTTCTCGGCAAGTCTCCGGAATACTACCATGTATGAAGATACTAGATTCTCGCTTTGCACCTCAACCAATGCCAAGTTGGCGATAAAGTGCGTTACCGCTTCATCTCGGTTGCCAGTACCCCATCGTCTGCAGACAAAGCTGACCACACGCTAGTAGACTCCTTCGTCGACTGGAAATAAGCTTCAAAAGCCGCATGGCTAACCACAGACCGCCTTATCAGCTTGCACGTGTACGCGACTCTAACATCTTTGTCGGTCATGGGGTCTAGCTCAGGGTACGAGAGAGCTTCTTGAATTTTCTTCAACGCGTTGCGCTGCTTCGGCGACCGGAAGTGGTTGTTCAGATTGCGTAGTTTCTGAATGACTTCACCACCCTTATCCAGAGATCCACCCGGTGTAACTATCGTAACTACTTTATCCCATGAATGGCAGGCAGCATTCCACACACTGTTGGTTTGTATGTTGTCCTTCAATCCGATCCCATATCCGATACACAGGTTCAGCAGATGCATCGAGCAATCTTCTTGCTCGCTGTCAATATGGTCAGCTACATTGCGCGCTGAGGGCGTCGTGTCGGACATGGTGAAGCGAGTCATTGCACGTACGTCGATGCCGTACTTCGCCTTGAAACCACTTTCGATCACTTTAGCCACAAGCGGAGCGTTGTGTCCGTCGTTCTTGACAGTAGCTAGCATTGCGATGAACCGAAATCTCCACGATGTATCAATAAATGCCACGGACGCACCAACGATACTGTCTTTTCCACAGCTAGTCCAGATGTCATGTATCAGATTCAGGTACTGAAGATGACACGCCTTTTCGAATTCAGAAGTGAGGAGGTCTCCGACAAAATCGCAAAATAGTTGGAGCTGTCCTTGAAGCAAACGGTCGTGCCTGTCACGACTGAGCATAGGGAATGTTGGATTGCCTGTTGCCGCACGCATCCTCTCCTCGAAGGGGCCTGACCTGCATGCCGGAAAAGGAATTCCTTGCGTAATTAGCCACTTCGAAATCAGCACGTGTAGCGTCTTCTCATCCGCCTTGAAGAAACGTTTCGCCAAAGACTCATTCCCCGCAGACGAACCAGTAGTAATAGGCGCAGAAGTAGTAGCATCATTCTCACCATCACAAGTCAAGTCTAAAACGACTCGGGTGTCATCTTCCGCACTCATGACATCGTCTTTCGCCTTTTGAGCTGTTGTCTGTTCTTCTAAAATCGATAAAGGATGGTCCGCATGTCTCGACTTGATATGCTCCTTGGCGTTGCTCGTATTCTTCGTGCTGCGTAAGGCATCCTCCCAGCTGTAGGGCGTGGTATTCTTCCGTGCCTTAATCTCCTCACAGCACAGCAGACAAATGTTGCGGTACACTTGGGTGGAAGGCTTCCACGGATTTCGCTTTCTGTAGGGTTTATCCAATACATGAATTAGGTCCCAGACAGAATCAGTAGTACCAACCTTCCTTGAGTGTGTCAATGAAAGCGGGACCCCTAAGTCAGAAACAGGAGAGGCCGGGGGGAGGCAGCACACTACGTAGGTTACCATCCAGAGGAGGTTTAATGGCCTTCACCTTGGCCACTTTCCTTTTCGCCGCAACCTTCCGACGCTTCACTGGACGCACAACCACAGTATCCGATGCCACGGCGACTTCAGGAGACGGCACGAAATCGGAGTCGGATCCAGCCCAGATATTCCTCGACGCAGAAGAAGATATAGCGGCGGGGACCGTCGAAGAGGTCGTCACGGCTGGTGTAGAGTCCTTAGCGGTCGGGTAAATCTTCTCTACACATGGTTGACTGCAAAATCTGCGTATCAACAGAGAAGAGGGCTAGACGTGGAAATAAGACACAACAATGAGCAAATTACCTTTCATTCAACGACGACGTGTCTCCATTAAATACCCCTATTGCACACAGGTGGTGAGTGGGCTTTCCGCATACGGTGCAAGGGTCTGTCTTGAGCTCAGGACCTTCCACACAGCCATGAACTGCACAAGGCATCTTCAGCCGTCGAATCCTGGTCGATCGCAATGGCGGTATCCAGTTCTTTTCTGAAATGGCAAACGACGCAGGACAGCCACAGGTTCGATGAGTGCTCAATGAGGGGCAGTTGCTTGTTCACTGGCTTTCTGGTAAAACAGTACTGTTCATAGTACTATAGTATCGCCTCACCTGAGTAATACTAATACTAATAGTGAATACCACACTATACGGTATTAATAGCACTAATACTCAAATAGCATTAGTAATATTATTACTCTAGATTACTAGTTTGTCAAATACCCTTATCCCTGCATCCAAGTCGCCAGAGCTGGGTTTTTGAAAATTTCGTCGCCTTGCATGTCCAGCTTTAAGAAGGTGAAAACGTCATCTGGGGATTTTCCTTGACTTCTCCACATTTCCCCCTCCAGATTTGAAGCAACAGGACTCGTGCTTGGGTTCTTTTTTGCTCGTACGATCATTTTCTCCAGAATTTCATCTTCGTAATACTTCCTTATGACCGAGATCATTAGCTCGTCCGCGTTCTTCTTATCCAGCACTTTAGCAAGTAGGATCTCCAAGTGCTCAGCATCGAAGTGTCAAATAATTTGTCGTTTAGTTTGAGAAGACTAAATACGTCATCTGCGGCTCTGCCTTCTTTGAGCCAGCTCTTGAGCTGCATCATTATCAACGCAGGTACATGTACATTAATCTGCACTCGGACGTCGATCGCTGCCGCGACAAGCATCTTCGCTAGCGCTTCATCACTAAATCGAGTCTTTAGCTCCACGAGTAGAATCTCCTCGGGGTTTTGATTACGCATTCTAAGAAGTGGACAAAGCTGGATTTGTCAGAATGTCGTACCCCTTTTCTGAGTTTAGTCGTAGGAGCTTGAAAGCGTCTTCAGCCGTCTTCCCTTTGCTCAACCAGCTCTTAAGCAGCGCCATCTCCACATCCCTGGCGATGACACTTTCTGTTACAACCAGCATGTGGGCCAGTTCTTCTTCGTCATAGCGCGACTTCAGTTTGAGTAGCAGTAAGTTATACGGATCTCCCTTTTCGAGCGTTACATACGACATCCAGGTGCTCAAAGCTAGATTCTACAACAACTCGTCTCCCTTGTCAGTGCTCAGTTTAAGAAGCTTGAAAACATCGTCAGCCGTCTTTCCATCATTCTGCCACTTGTTAAGCAAGGCTTGCTCAATGCTCTCAGTGACTTGGAAAGTTCTGTCATCTGTCTTAGCTCTTAGTAGCACGTTGCTTAGACCATATTCTCCATAGTGTTTCACCAACTTCGACAGTAGCAGGCTGTACGGATCCTCCTTGCCGAGTTTGTCTACGTACGTGATCCAGGTCTTCAACAACGGATTTCTGAGAATGCCTTCCATATCGACGTTCAGCTTTAGAAGACCATACACATCGTCCGCCGTTCTCCCCGTAGCGAGCCAATTATCTAGCTGCATTTTTTCAAACACTTCAGCAACTCTCATCGTTTTTGAAACTTGTTGAGCTTCACTAAGAAGCTTGGCCAAAGCCTTATCGCCATAATGAGTAATCATGGACCTGAAGCATCGCTGCTTCACCACTTCCAGGGTTCTTCTTGTATGCTTTGCTCACCGAGTTAGCCCACGTTTGATATGCTGCACTCTCAAATAACACCGAGCTTGTCGTCCCAACTTTGAGGCGTGCAAACAACTTGTCGGTAGCCTTCTGGTTATTAGAAGTGGCCATTTGCTTGACTCTCGTAGAGATCTTGTCCAGACTTGGCAACTTTATCGAGCGCCGCAGCACCTGGGAGCTTAGCGCCAGTCATTCTCACTTCTGAGTTGTCGGAACCTCCATCCTTTGTTGGCCACTGGTGCGTCCTCAAAAGGCGGCCGACTTGAGCATTCGAGACGGGATCCAAAGCTTTACTGTTGCTCCATTTTTCCGTGGTTACGGTTGTGGTGATTACTGAACCAGCAGCTAAGCATACCAGTAAAGTGAGAGCAGACAGCAATTTAAAGCCCTCAAAATGCTTCATGACAGTGAACTTCGCGGGACCTTTGTAAAGGAGGTGGGGTACTTGATAACTTATTGCGAAATGGTGGATTCTGCATGAACAGTTTTAGATTCTGGATCCAAGTTTGCATACTATAATAAAAGTACAGCGTAATTTAAAGGGCCAAGTGGATTAAGTTTAGTATTTTAATACATGTAATACTAAGCAGCCATCCGACTGTATGAATACCGGTAGTAGTACTACTAGTACAGCCGGATGACTGCTTAGTATTATTATAATACTAAATTAGCAGAATGTACCGGCCGCATAGACTGAGTACAAAACTTAATGACAAAGTGCGTAGCGTAACTATATGCACTAGCCGAGTGCCGCCGCTACGCGGCGGGAAAGAATGAATGTCGTTCCTTGTGTTTTGCCTCCGTTCCGCTCGCTACGGCTCGCTTCACTGCTCGCATGGTAGGCTGGCAGATTGTGGCTCAGGCGGGCCCATAGGCCCGCAGGGTTGCAGAAGGTGTCGATTTGGGCCGCCTCGCTGCGCTCGGCAGCTTTTAGGCCAATCGAGGCCACCTTCGCTGCGCTCGGCAGCCAGTAGAAATATTTAAATTATCTTATCCAATGATTTGTCCGGAAAAGCGTGACAGACACGACAATTTAGTGTGACGGACAGACAGGTTGCTGCAGTAGATGTTTAAGACTAGTCGTTCGCCGCCGCTACGCGGCGGAGTGGAATGGTTTGTTGGAGAAGAGGTGGCCGCAAAATTAGTGCTCTTGGCTTCGCGTGCTTTGTCAGCGTCGTTCACCCCAGTAGGTCTTGGCTTCGTGTACTTAACCACTTACTATTCCGTAGTCTCATGTTGACTTGTATAATATCGTGGTTTGGTACGCTTTCGTTACCCCGTACTACAGGTTGGATGTCATGTTCTTCAATAGCCCGCGCTCTTCCGTGCTCTTCCTGGCTTCGTGGTTCCCTGCTCACCCGTGGCCCACGATGCTTAGTGGCTAAGCGCTCTCTCTTTTGGGACCATGCTCTTTAGTACGGTTGCTTTCGTGGCAGTTGGCCTCCCATCGCTGGTACTCTGGCCGAAGAGTGCTATTCCGTGGTTTGCTGCATTCACGAAGTCGTATTGTTCCATCGCCCGTGTATCGTGCTCTCTTGGTGAGGTTCCATCGACCGCGGTATCATGATATCGTGCAATCGCGATGTTGTTTTGCTGTATACGGTTTTGTGCCCGCGTAGTACATCTGGGTTGCACGTATTGTGTTCTACAATGGCATCGTGCTCTACGGTGTGCAATCGTGGTTCCCCCAAGCTCCCCCGTGTATTTTGAGGCTTGTCCGCCATATGTGCAATCGTGCTCTCATGTACTACTGTCCTCCGTGGCTCGGTAAGCTCAGGTTCTACACTGGTATGGTGTGCTGTGGCTCGGTGATCTCCAGTCTATAACTCACGTAGCTGCTTGGCTTTGCATGGTTTAGTGTTTGGGCCAGCGGTCATGGTAGTGTGCTCTTCGTAGTCTCGTGGCTGGTCTGCCGTCTGTGCAGTCAGGTCGAATGTAGTATCGTCCTCCGTGGCTCGGGAAGCCCATCTTCTACACTGGTATTGCTCTCCGCGGCTCGATGATTTTCCGTCTATAGCTCTACGGCTGCGTTCTCCCATGGCTTAGTGGCACGGCCCATGCTATCGGGCTAACTTGTGGTGTTGCGGTTGGTCTGTCGTCCGAGAGGTCGTTAGCTACCGTAGTAACGTGCTGTCGAACTCGGTGAGCTCCGGTTCTACCCTGATATCGTGTTCCCATGCTCGATGATTATCTATTTATAATATCCCTCGGCCTCATGTTTGGTCAGTCGACTACGCCCCGTGTTCTACCGTGGTGCTATGGGATAATTGCTGTCCGTGCACTCTTACCACTACGTGCTCTACCGTGGCTTCAAGCGTGCGTGCTCTTCCGTAGCCGTGCTTTTCACCATGCTGGGGTGTCTATATGTTAGCTCCCTTCCGTGGCCCGTACGCGCCCGTCACATTCTTGTCCTTCTGTCCTTTTCGTGGCTGTGTGCTCTTCCGTCTTTCACGCTACGCATGAAACTTCGTGGTTTGCATCGGCTAAGTCTTCTACCATGACCTTCCGTGCTTCGTGTTGCTCTTCTATCCCATCGTGTACATCGTGTACATAGTGTGGGTCGGTGTTCCTTCGTGCTTCGTGTTCTTCCTTAGGCACGAGCCTCCGCGCAAACCTAATCACAAACGTTGTTTCCGATTTTGTTTGATGTACGCAACATGTATTGTTGGAAAGTTTGCACAATATCTTATGGTCGCACACTACGCGCGCAAATACAAAGGAAAATGATACTTTTTCCCAGAGACGGGGTGCAGGGGTGTAAGCCACAATAGTCATATTTTAAAGTTTTCATATTATTAGTAATAGTAATACAATTGTTATTTATTATCAAACGCTGATATATTTATTATGTGTTCTACTACTACAAATAGCTGCAAGAAAAAAAAATGAAATGTCTTGATAATAGTACTACTCAAAACAGTATTGTAAGTTTAAGTATTAGAAAAGTACTACGAAGCCAAAATACATTCTAAATTCAATAAGTACTAAAGTTTCGATTGAGGCCGAAATATAAATCACCAGGGCCTACGATTTTTTTCAACAGCTCCTACGACGATATTGTATGTGTGTGCTTATCAGCGCCTCTTAATTATGCTAACTAACGCGTACACAGGCAGCGCCCTTCGCGTGGCCTTGCATACCGCAGCTGAAAATGAAAGCAAAATGAAATTTAAACGGTGGTTTTAAGTACGATGTGTAGACCACATATAATGTGTAAGAAACACAATGTTGATTTTAGTTAATGGGGGCCGCCTTCGCTGCGCTCGGCAGCTTTTTTTGCGAATCGACGCCGCCTTCGCTGCGCTTGGCAGCCAGTAGAATGCGCGCATTTGCGTTACATTAATTAACTTTAGCCGCGGACGGACGTACGGACGGACAGACAACACACTCCACTAGAGGGGTAAGACTAGCCGTTCGCCGCCGCTACGCGGCTGAGTGGCATGGTTTGTTGGAGATCAGGTGACCGCAAATCTAAGTGTTTCTTGATGTCGCGACTTTGTGAGCGTCGTTCATCTCAGTAGGTCTTGGCTTCGTGTACTTAACCACTTACCATTCCGTAGTCTCATGTTGACTTGTATAATATCGTGGTTTGGTACGCTCTCGTTACCCCGTACTACAGGCTGGATGTCATGTTCTACAGTGGCCGGCGCTCTTCCGTGATCTTCCTGGCTTCGTGGCTCCCTGCTCACCCGTGACCCACGCTGCTTAGTGATTATCCTGGATTTGTGGACTCATTCTCTCACACTGCTTAGTGGTTGTGTGCTGGCTCCTTTGGTCTCATGCGCTCCCGTAGTACGACCCCTCTTCCGTGGCTGCTAGATATTCCGTGCTTTCAAGGGTTTACGTGGATTCCACAGGCTTCGTGTCCATAATCATTCATGGTCGCGTTCCATTTCTGGTACCCTCGCCAATGGGTGATCTCCCAACGTTTTCTGTCACCTGTGTGCTGCGCACCCCTGTGGTGGCTCCATCTACCGCGTTATCGCGCTATCGTGCAATCGCAATGTGCTATCGTGATCGCATAGTATAAATGTTTTGCCAATGTTATCGCGCTCTACGATGGTTCCGTGTCCGCGGTGTGCAATCGTGGTCTCCCGAAGCGTTTCCCCGCGATTTTATGGCTGGTCGACCGTCCGGGTAAACGTGTTTTAATGAAGTATCGTCCTCAGTGGCCCGGCGATCTCAGGTTCTACAGTGCTATCGTGCTCAGTGGCTCGGTGATTTCCCGTGGCTGCTTGTTCTCCCATGTTTTAGTGGTTGTACCACTGTCCATGCTATCGCTTGGTGTCGCGGTTGGTCTGTCGTCCAAGCTTTCGCTATCTACAGTAGTATCGCGCTCCCCAGTGAGCTCCGGTTCTACCCTGGTATCGTGTTTCAATACTCGACAACCTCCCGTTAATGGTCTTTTCGGGCTTTATGTTTGGTCCGTCGACCGTACTCCGTGCTCTACCGTGGTGTTATGGGAGAATCGCTGTTCGTGCACTCTTACTGTGACGTGTTCTACCGTGGCTTCGAGCGTGCGTGCTTTTTCGTAGCCGTGCTTTTCAGCATGCCGGGGTGTCGATATATATAGTTCCCTTCTGTGGCCCGTACGCTCCCGTCATATTCTTGTCCTTCTGTCCTCATCATGGCTGTGTGCTCTTCCGTCCTTCACGCTACTTATAAAACTTCGTGGTTTGCATCGGCTAAGACTTCTATCATCGTCCATGGCCTTCCGTGCTTCGTGTTGCTCTTCTATCCCATCATCTACATAGTGTGGGTCGGTGTTCTTTCGTGTTTCGTGTCCTTGCTGAGTCACGTGCCTCTGCGCTAGCTGAATCACAAACGCTGTTCCCATTTTGTTTGATGTACACAACGTATATTGTTGGAAAGTTCACACAATATCTTATGGTCGCACACTACGCGCGCAAATACAAAGGAAGATGATACTGTTTCCCGGGGGCAGTGCTGGGTGCAAGGCACAAATATCCTTTTTTTAAGTATTCACATTTTTATTAATAGTAATAAAAAAATGATTTTTTATCGA
Organism: Phytophthora infestans T30-4; assembly: GCF_000142945.1. NCBI lineage: Eukaryota > Oomycota > Peronosporomycetes > Peronosporales > Peronosporaceae > Phytophthora > Phytophthora infestans. Next base: position 92,883 of record NW_003303730.1, read on the forward strand.
ACGCTGATAAAATAATTATGTGTACTACTACTACTAATACTGCAAGAAAAATATGACAGATAAATATTTAGAATAGTACTACTCAAAACTGTTTTGTAAGTTTTATTATTAGAAAAGTACTACGAGGCCTAAAATATCATTCTAAAACCAATAAGTACTAAAGTTTGGCTTGAAGGCGAAATATGAGTCTCGAAAGGCTACATATTTTTCCAACAGCTCCTACGACGATATAGTACGTGTGTGCACATCGGCGCCTTTTAATTATGCTTACTAACGCGTACACAGGCGGCGCCCTTCGCGTGAGGTGGCGATCCACAGTTATAAATGGGACAAAATGAAATTTGAACGGTGCATTTAAGTACAATGTGTTGACCACATACATTGTGTACAAAACACAATGCCGATTTTAGTCAATGGGGGCCGCCTTCGCTGCGCTCGGCAGCCAGTAGAACGCCCGCATTTGCGTTACATTTTAGAACCCTAACCTCGGACGGACAGACGGACACCACACTCCACTAGAGAGGTAAGACTAGCCGTTCGCCGCCGCTACGCGGCGGAGTGGCATGGTTTGTTGGAGATGAGGTAGCCGCAAATTTAAGTGCTTCTTGGTGTCGCGTGTTTTGAGAGCGTGGCTCACCCCGTAGATCTTGGCATCGTGTATTTAACCACTTAGTCTCATTCGGCCCCGTATAATATCGTGGTTTGGAACGCTTCCGTTACCCCGTACTACAGGTTAGATCTCATGTTCTACAGTGGCCGGCGCTCTTCCGTGATCTTCCTGGCTTCGTGGTTCCCTGCTCACCCGTGGCACACGCTGCTTAGTGGTTAAGAGCTCTCTCTTTTGGGTTCATGTTTTTTTAGTACTGCGTCTTTCGTGGCTGCTAACTATTTCCTGCTCTCAAACATTTCGTGGCTGCACCGGCTTCCTGATACACAATATTTCGTGACCGTTCGCCTCCCATTGCTGGTTTTGGTGCTTTTCCGTGGTTTGGTGCCTCCACGCAGTCGCGTTGTTCCAGCACCCGTGTATCGGGCTCGTCTGGTGAGGCTCCATCGACCGCGGCATAACGCCATCGTGTAATTGCGATATGGTTTTGCTGTCTATGGGATTGTGCTCGCAGATTGCATCTGCATTGCCCATGTTATCGTGCTCAACAACGGCATCGTCCTCCACAATCGTGGTCACCCCGAGCCCCCTTCCATTTCGTGGCTGGTCTGCCGTCCGTGCAATCGAATTCTAATGCGCTATTGTTCTCCGTGGCATGGTAAGCTCAGGTTCTACACTGATATAGTGCTCCGTGGCTCGGTGATTTCGCGTCTACAGCTCCAGTGGCCGCATTTCTATCATGGCTTAGTGTCTTGGCCACCGTCCAAGTCATCGTTTTATTTTGTGGTGTCGGCGCTGGTCTGCCGTCCGCTCTATTATGAGCTACCGTAGTATCGTGCTCCCTGGCTCGGTAAGATCCCCTTACCCTGGTATTGTGCTCAAATGCTCGGTGTTTTCACGTTTATGGTCTCCCGCGTCTTTATGTCTGGTCCGTCGACCGTGCTCCGTGCTCTACCGTGATGCTATGGGAGAATTGCTGTTAGTGCACTCTTACCGCTGCGTGCTCTTCCGTAGCCGTGCTTTTCAGCATGCTGGGGTGTTTATATATTTAGTTCCCATCCGTGGCTCGTACGCTTTCGTCCTATTCTTGACCTTCTGTCCTTTTCATGACTGCGTGTTCTTCCGTCTTTCACGCTACGCATGAAACTTCATGGTTTGCATCGGCTAAGTCTTCTATCATCGTCCGTTGCCTTCCGTGCTTCGTGTTGCTCTTCTATCCCGTCGTCTACATAGTGTGGGTCGATGTTCCTTTGTGTTTCGTGTCCTTGCTTAGTCACGTGCCTCCGCGTTCACTTAATAACAAATGCTTTTCCCAATATATATTGCTGGAAAGCTTACACAATCTCTTAAGGTCGCACACTACGCGCGCAAATACAAAAAAAGACAATACTTTCTTACGGAGGCAGTGTGGGGTGCAGGGGTGTAAGCCATAATAGTCATATTTTACGTTTTTCACATTATTATTAATAGTAATACAATTGTTATTTATTATTAAACGCTGATATAATTATTATGTGTACTACTACTACAAATGACTGCAAGCAGTAATCTGAGATGCCTTGATAATAGTACTAAGAAAAATAATATTGTAAGTTAAATTAGTACAACAGGACTACGAAGCCTAAACATCATTCTATATTCAATAAGTACTAAAGTTTCGATTGAGCCCGGAATATGAGCCACCGAAGCCTACAAAATGTTTTAACAGCTCCTACTACGATATAGTACGTGTGTGCTCATCGGCGCCTTTTAATTATGCAAATTAATTCGCACACACACAGCGCCCTTTGCGTGAGGTGAAGCTCCGCAGCTAGAAATGAAGGCAAAATAAAATTTAAACGGTGGTTTTAAGTACGATGTGTAGTCCACATATAGTGTGTACAAAACAAAATACCAATTTTAGCCAATGGGGGCCACCTTCGCTGCACTCGACAGCTTTTTAGCGAATCGAGGCCGCCTTCGCTGCGCTCGGCAGCGAGTAGAACGCGCGTATTTGCGTTACATTTTAGAACCCTACCCTCGGACGGACTGACAGACGGACGGACACCACACTCCACTAGAGAGGTAAGACTAGCGCTCTGGGCGCCCGCTCCGCGGACGCTAGGGCATGGTTGGTTGGTGTAGAGAGGGCCGACCACCTCCGCTGCGCTGCGGTGGGCTTAGAATTTCTACTCAAAGCGAAGCAACATATATTATATGTTTACTGTGATCCACTCATGCTACGTTCCAAAACAACACCGCACACAGTATCTATAGTGCTCACATGTTATGGTAGACATGACCAGGGTTTATCGTGATCTGCAAGATGAGCACCATCTTTGTCGGGAGGGTTTTGTCTATAATCTCATTTGAGCGCATAGCTCCCAAAATGTCACGAATCGGAGGCGCGCGTGGTTGCAACGCTAATATATGCTGTACGGAAGACGGGTCAGTATCAATGATGCTACGAAATATGCGTAGATCGGTGAGGAATCCCAGTGTAGCTGGAGTAAAAACGCCTACTCAAACATATTACCCATCTGCACGTCATCGCCGTGAGGCAGTCGACACATATCATCGATTGCGACGGTTTAATAGAGCAATGTTAATCAGCTCCTCGCGCGAAGTATCTTTTAGAATAGGTAGTTTTTGCCGATGGTCGCCACAAACATCAATATTATGCTTTGAAATTATTCTGCTGAGCTGTTTGTGATGTTACTGAAGGGTATTTCCACTATCTTCCGCATGCATTGATCTTACTTGCATAGCTGACGTACTTTCTGACTTATTGGCATAGCTACTGACTGACAGAGTGGCGTAAATCCTTTCCGACTGACATTATACTGGGTCCGATATGTACGACAAAAGGCCTCGTCCAGATCGGACGAAGAGGCACCACTGCGTGCAAATAATAGTTCATGTACATTAGATGGGGTACTTTCGCTGTCTACTTATCAGCTCGGCGTGCTATTTGATGTGCCCGTGCATATATCGCGAGGTCGTTAATGAGTGTATTTGCCACGCGCTGGTGATACCCAACCTATGCATGGGGTCCCTGTTTCCTTATCGGGACGTTTGCGTCGTCGTGCTAGCTTTCTGTGCTTACGCTATTGATGTTTTAGTCTGTATAATCAAGCGCGTCGCTAACTGGGCACAGGCCATTCCGCAGCGATACAGGTATGCTGAACGGGCGTCTGTTAGCAGTAGCCAACGCATTATATATGCGCGAGGCGGGCACAGCTTATAGTCATCCGCGACGCAGCCGAGCTTTCATCTCGGCCATTCTGGACATAGCACTAAAGTACAATATTACGTTCAGACACATCGCCTTGCCACGTCCATCTGTACGGTCTGCACTGTCACGCAGTGGTTGTATCTATGTAAACAGCAGCTTATTCGTCGCACGTAGTTCCCACTCAATACTGTAGTTTAAATGTGTGAGCGCCAATAAGTGCAATATACGCTATAGGAGCCGATGGTACAGAAAACATGGTTTTGCGTGTGCCCACGTGAGCGAGTGTACGTACCATTTACGGTGACGCGTATGCAGATAGAGACGGCCAACTTGCATAGGTACACAGTACATACCTCGTGCTAGCTAATATATGAAACGCGCTACGCTCTATAGGTGCACCAACACGCTTGGTAGCGCCATAGTCAGCTTACAGTATGTGCGACCCCAAGCCTCACACCGTCCGCCAGTATACAAAACTAAGCGGGGTAAGGGGCTATAAGGATGTATATCCAAATCGCCTGCGCTTCTGCTGCTTCTTTCGCACGATGTACTAGGCGTTTCGGGCGGTCAGCTTGCGAGGGCGGCTGTGCCTCTTTTTCTTCTTGGGGTACCAGTCAGGACCCATCGCCTTCTTGACGTTCGCCAGGCTTTCCTGGCGGCGCACTTCGGCCGAATCAGGTGGTGGGGGCTTTTCCTCCCAAAGCTCAACCGCTTTTGGGCCGTTCTCGCAGGCAATACAGCGCCGCACGATGTCCCGCCCGCTGATTGTACGGAGTGCGTAACCGTAATGTAGCTTCCCGCAGCAGACGCAGCGCGCTCGGGGGTCCGTCGTAGACCGCTGCGGGTTCTGCAGAAGCGGGTCAATCTTCGCCTCGCATTGCTTGCACGTAGGGCCCACCATTTTGCAAACTGTGCGTATGTTAGCAAAATATTTTGTTTTAACCAATTACTTGCGTCCAAATATTAGCCAATAGCACGGTAATAAAAGGCTGATATTTATTATTAAGCTAAATAGTAAAATGTTTTATACTATTAATATTTGGCTTATCTATAATATATTATCATCAGATTTCCAAACAAATACATACTTTACATGCAATAAAAGTGACTAAACGACTATGTATCGTGCGCGCATGCATTCGTCGGGTGGGGTGCACGGGAGCAGATAGCGCAATGACCGTGCGGCCGCGCGCCTTCTTGCACGCTGACAGTGGGGAGTGCCAGGAGAAGTAAAAATAATATTTGCAAAGCCCCTACAAAACGCGGTGGTTAGCGTGCCCGATTTGATGCACATACGACAGGTTTTGCGTAGCTAAATGTAAATTTAGAATTGTCAACGCAGCTGTTTGCAACCAATCGATGCGTTTCGTGCTCGGCAGAAATGTTTACCTTACGTCCAATCGCGAGGGAGAGAGGCGGTCTGATCGTGCGACAGATCCAGTCAGTGTCGCAGGTCAGCAGGTATTGCCCAATCAGGGCGCGAGTTAATTGTGTGACGCTTTTGGACATATTTGTAATTTATGCATAGTTAGGTCTAATCAGAAAGATAGGCGCGGTCGATACGATGGGAAGAAACTGTATTAAATAGGCCGGGTGTAGCCATACGAAAAGGCAGGAAAAAGCAGCAAGAAAGGAAAACGACGGACTTATTGACAGACGGACAGACACGATGCAAGTTTAGGTGGCGGGAAACTAGCGGTCTGGGCGTCCGCTCCGCGGACGCTAGGGCATGGTTGGTTGGTGTAGAGAGGGCCGACCACCTCCGCTGCGCTGCGGTGGGCTTAGAATTTCTACTCAAAGCGAAGCAACATATATTATATGTTTACTGTGATCCACTCATGCTACGTTCCAAAACAACACCGCACACAGTATCTATAGTGCTCACATGTTATGGTAGACATGACCAGGGTTTATCGTGATCTGCAAGATGAGCACCATCTTTGTCGGGAGGGTTTTGTCTATAATCTCATTTGAGCGCATAGCTCCCAAAATGTCACGAATCGGAGGCGCGCGTGGTTGCAACGCTAATATATGCTGTACGGAAGACGGGTCAGTATCAATGATGCTACGAAATATGCGTAGATCGGTGAGGAATCCCAGTGTAGCTGGAGTAAAAACGCCTACTCAAACATATTACCCATCTGCACGTCATCGCCGTGAGGCAGTCGACACATATCATCGATTGCGACGGTTTAATAGAGCAATGTTAATCAGCTCCTCGCGCGAAGTATCTTTTAGAATAGGTAGTTTTTGCCGATGGTCGCCACAAACATCAATATTATGCTTTGAAATTATTCTGCTGAGCTGTTTGTGATGTTACTGAAGAGTATTTCCACTATCTTCCGCATGCATTGATCTTACTTGCATAGCTGACGTACGTTCTGACTTATTTGTATCGCTACTGACTGACAGAGTGGCGTAAATCCTTTCCGACTGACATTATACTGGGTCCGATATATACGACAAATATACGAAGATATATGGCTGTAGGCAGAGTATCAGATCGTAGTGATGCTTAGACTTGATTTGAATAATAGTTCGTGTACATTAGATGGAGTACTTTCGCTGCCTACTTTTCCGCTCGGCGTGCTATTATATGTTTCCGTGCATATATCGCAAGGTCGTTAATGAGGGTATTTGCCACGCGCTCGTGATAGTTCAACCTATGCATGGGGTCACTGTCTCTTTATCGGTACTTTCGCATCGTGGTGCTAGCTTTCTGCGCCTACGCTTCTGATGGATCACCCAAGCGCGCCACTAACTGGACGTAGGTCATAACCGCGGTGATACAAACAAGCTGACCGTGCGTATGTAGGTAGTAGTCAACGCGAAATATGCGCGCGGCGGGTACATCTTATAATCATTCGCGACTCAGCCGTACTCTCGTCTCGACCATTATACACAGGAAACTAAAATACAGTACTGCGTACAGGCACATCGACTTGGGACGACACCTGTATGGTCAACACTACCATAGACGTGCTTGTGTCTATGTCGACAGCAACTTATTGGTCGGTGCATAGTGCTCACTCTATACTGAAGCTTACATTCGTGAGCGCACATTAATGAAATATACGCTGTGAGCGTTGGTGGTTCAGATAGCATGGGTTTGCGTGTGCCCACGTGAGCGAGTGTACGTGCCATCTACGGTGACGCGTATGCAGATAGGAACCACCAACTTGCAGCGGTGCACAGTTGATTCCATGTGCTAATTATTATATGAAACGCGCTACGCTCTATAGGTGCGTCAACACTATTGGCAGCGCCAGAGTCAGTTTACCGTATGTGCGTCTCCAAGCCTCGTACCGTCAGCCAGTATACAAATTACAAAAAATAGGTAGGAAAATGTGAGTAAGTTAGCAACATATATTGTTTTAACCAATTACTTGCGTCCAAATATTAGCCAATAGCACGGTACTGTAAGGCTGGTATTTATTATTAGACAAAATATTAAGATGTTTTAACATATTACTATTTGGTTCTGCTATAATAGTACTTTTATCATATTTCCAAACAAATACATACTTTACATCCAATAAAAGTGACTAAAAGACTATGTACCGTGCGCGCATGCATTCGTGGAGTGCGGTGCACGGGAGCAGATAGCGCAATGGCCGTGCAGCCGCGCGCCTTCATTGCACAGTGGCAGTGGTGAGTGCCAGGTGACGTAAACAGATATATATTCGCAAAGTCCATGCAAAAAGCGCTGGCCGTGAAGCCTACTTTAATATAAAAAAATACTATCGTCTCTACTTTAGAAAGTCTGCGGAAAATAGCATCGCCGAGCTCTTACAAAATACTGGTCTGTGAAGGCTACATTCATAATAATAAATATCTCTATTTGAGAAGTGTGCAGAGCTCTTAGAAAATAAAGTGGTTACTGTGCCCGATTTGCAGTACATACGACAGGTTTTGCGTAGCTAAACGTCAATAATCAATCATCTGCGCAGCTCGCCTGGCTGTTTGCAGCCAATCGATGTGTTTCATTCTCGGCAGAAATGTTTACCTTACGTCCAATCGCGAGGGCGAGAGGCGGTCTGATCGTGCGACAGATCCAGTCAGTGTCGCAGGTCGGCATGTATTGCCCAATCAGATGGCGAGTTAATTGTGTGACGCTTTTGGATATATTTGTAATTTATGCATAGCTACGTCGAGTCAGAAAGGTGGGCGCGGTCGGTAAGATGGGACGAAACTGTATTAGACAGGCCGAGTGTAGCCATGCGAAAAGGCAGGAAAAAGCAGCAAGACGGGGAATGCGACGGACTGACGGACGGACGGACAGGTTACAAGGTTAGAAGCGGAGCGACTAGCGCTCTGGGCGCCCGCTCCGCAGACGCTAGGGCATGGTTGGTTGGTGTAGAGAGGGCCGACCACCTCCGCTGCGCTGGGCTAAGAATTTCTACTCAAAGCGAAGCAACACATAGTACATGTATACTATGATCTACGTATATTACGTTCCAAAACAATACCGCACGCAGTATCCTTAGTGCTCACATGTTATGGTAGACACGACCAGGGTTTAGCGTGATTTGCAAGAAGAGCACCATTTTATCCGGAAAGGTTTTGTCTATAATCTTGTTTGAGCGCATTGCCTTCAAAATGACACGAATCGGAGGCGCGCGTGGTTGCAAAGTCAATATATGCTGTACGGAAGACGGGTCAGTATCAATGATGCTACGAAATATGCGTAGATCGGTGAGGAATTTCAGTGTAGCTAGAGTAAATACGCCTACTCACACATATTACCCATCTGCACGTCATCACCGTGAGGCAGTCGACACATATCATCGATTGCGAGGGTCGAATAGAGCAGTGTTAATCAGCTCCGCGCGCGAAGTATCTTTTAGGATAGGTAGGATTTGCCGATGGTCGCCACAAACATCAATATTATGCTTTGAAATTATTCTGCTGAGCTGTTTGTGATGTTACTGAAGGGTATTTCCACTATCTTCCGCATGCATTTATCTTACTTGTATAGCTGACGTACTTTCTGACTTATTTGTATCGCTACTGACTGACAGAGTGGCGTAAATCCTTTCCGACTGACATTATACTGGGTCCGATATGTACGACAAAAGGCCTCGTCCAGATCGGACGAAGAGGCACCACTGCGTGCACATTCTTTTTACCGGCTGCAACATACGAAGATATATGGCTGTAGGCAGAGTATCAGATCGTAGTGATGGTTCGACTTGAATTGAATAATAGCTCATGTACATTAGATGGAGTACTTTCGCTGCCTACTTATCAGCTCGGCGTGCTATTTGATGTGTCCGTGCATATCCCGCAATGCCGCCAATGGGTGTTGTCGTGATAGCCAGCACCCATGCACTGGGTTACTGCTGCGATCTCGGTACTTTTGTATCGTCGTGCTAGCCTACTGTACCTACGATTATGATGTATCCGTCTATATGATCCAGCACGTCACTATTCGGGCACAGGTCATACCCGCGGTGATACAGGCAAGCTGATCAGGCGTCTGTTAGCAGTATTCAAAGCAATATATACGCGCGCGGCTGGTACACACTATAGCCATCCGTGACTCAACCGAGCTCTTATCTCGGCCATTATGGACAGGGCGCTAAAGTAAAGTACTGCGTACAGACACATCTCCTTGCGATGGCCGCTTGTATGGTCATCACTACCGCATACGTGGTTGTGTCCATGTAGACAGCAGCTTATTCATCGCGCATAGTGCTCACTCAATACTGAAGATTACATTCGTGAGCGCACATTAGTGAAATATACGCTGTGAGGGTTGGTGGTACATAGAGCATGGGTTTGCGTGTGCCAAGTGAGCAAGTGTACTTTCCATCTACGGTAACGCGTTTGCAGATAGGAACGGCCAGCTCGCAAGGGTACACAGTAGATACCATGCGCTAATTATTATATGAAACGCGCTACACTCCGTAGGTGCGTCAACACAATTGGCAGCACCACCACAGTTAGTTTACCATATGTGCGGCCCCAAGCCACGCGCCGCCCGCCAGTATACAAAAAATACAAAGATAATCGGGGTAACGGGGGCAATAAGGATGTATATCCAAATTACTTGCTCTTCTGCTGCTTCTTTTGCTCGATGTATTTGGCGTTTCGGGCGGTCAGCTTGCGAGGGCGGCTGCGCCTCTTTTTCTTCTTGGGGTACCAGTCAGGACCCATCGCCTTCTTGACGTTCGCCAGGCTTTCCTGGCGGCGCACTTCGGCCGAATCAGGTGGTGGGGGCTTTTCCTCCCAAAGCTCAACCGCTTTTGGGCCGTTCTCGCAGGCAATACAGCGCCGCACGATGTCCCGCCCGCTGATTGTACGGAGTGCGTAACCGTAATGTAGCTTCCCGCAGCAGACGCAGCGCGCTCGGGGGTCCGTCGTAGACCGCTGCGGGTTCTGCAGAAGTGGGTCAATCTTCGCCTCGCATTGCTTGCACGTAGGGCCCACCATTTTGCAAACCGTGCGTATGTTAGCAAAATATTTTGTTTTAACCAATTACTTGCGTCCAAATATTAGCCAATAGCACGGTAATAAAAGGCTGATATTTATTATTAAGCTAAATAGTAAATGTTTTATACTATTAATATTTGGCTTATCTATAATATATTATCATCAGATTTCCAAACAAATACATACTTTACATGCAATAAAAGTGACTAAACGACTATGTATCGTGCGCGCATGCATTCGTCGGGTGGGATGCACGGGAGCAGATAGCGCAATGACCGTGCGGCCGCGCGCCTTCTTGCACGCTGACAGTGGAGAGTGCCAGGAGAAGTAAAAATAATATTTGCAAAGCCCCTACAAAACGCGGTGGTTAGCGTGCCCGATTTGATGCACTTACGACAGGTTTTGCATAGCTAAATGTAAATTTAGAATTGTCAACGCAGCTCGCCAGGCTGTTTGCAACCAATCGATGCGCTTCGTGCTCGGCAGAAATGTTTACCTTACGTTCAATCGCGAGGGAGAGAGGCGGTCTGATCGTGCGACAGATCCAGTCAGTGTCGCAGGTCAGCAGGTATTGCCCAATCAGGGCGCGAGTTAATTGTGTGACGCTTTTGGACATATTTGTAATTTATGCATAGTTAGGTCGAGTCAGAAAGGTAGGCACGGTCGGTACGATGGGAAGAAACTGTATTAGACAGGCCGGGTGTAGCCATGCGAAAAGGCAGGAAAAAGCAGAAAGAGAGGAAAGCGACGGACTGATTGACAGACGGACGGACGGACGGACGGACAGGCTGCAAGTTTAGGTGGCGGGAAACTAGCGCTCTGGGCGCCCGCTCCGCGGACGCTACGGCATTGTTTGTTGGTGTAAAGAGGGACGACCACCTCCGCTGCGCTGCGGTGTGCTTAGATTTTCTACTTAGAGCGAAGCTTCATATAATATTTGTATACTTTGATCTACTTATGTTACGCTCCAAAACAACACCGTACACAACATCCTTAATGCTCTCATGTTATGCCTCACTGTCCGCCTCTGGAGCGTGTACTGCTATCATTTCTTAAAGTCACTTTTTGGAAACATCACATATAAATATGTAGGCGTGACAGCTGGATGTTACAGATAGATACCCGCGTGATAGATCTAGATCGAATTCGTATTGTTGATCGTCATAGTAAAGGTAGACATGACCTGGGTTTAACGTGATCCGCAATACGTGCACCATTTTATCCTGGAAGGATTTGTTTATAATCTCATTGGAGCGCATAGCTCCCAAAATGACACCAATCGGGGGCGCTCGAGTTTGCAAATGTAATATATGCTGTTCAGAAGACGGGTCAGTACCGATGATGCTTCGAAATTGGCATACATCGTTGAGGAATTCAAGTGTAGCTGGAGTAAATATCCTACCCAAACACATTACCCATCTGCACGTCATCGTCGTGAGGCAGCCGACACCTCATCATTGCTTGCGACGGTCTATTAGAGCAAGGTTTAGTCAGCCCCACGCGCGTTTTATAGGATAGGTAGTATTTGCCGATGGTCGCCACAAACACCAACATCATGCTTTGATAATTATTATTCTGCTGAACTGTTCGTGATATTACTGAAGGGTCTTTCCACTATCTTTCGCATGCATTGATCTTACTCGCATAGTTGATGCACTTACTGACTTATTTGCATAGCTACTGACTGACAGAGTGGCGTAGATTCTTTCCGAGTGGCATTTACTGGGTCCGACATGTACGACAAACATACGAAGATATATGGCTGTAGGCAGAGTATCAGATCGTAATGATGGTTAGACTTGAAATGAATAATAGCTCATGTACATTAGAAGGAGTACTTTCGCTGCCTACTTATCAGCTCGGCGTGCTAATTGTTTTGTTCGTGCATAAATCGCAAGGCCGTTAATGAGTGTGTATGCCTCGCGCTCGTGATAGCCCAACCTATGTATATGGGGTCACGATTTCTTTATCGGTACTTGTGCGTCGTCGTGCTAGCTTTCGGTGCTTACGCTATTGATGTTTTAGTCTGTATAATCAAGCGCGTCACTAACTGGGCACAGGCCATTCCGCAGCGATACAGGTATGCTGAACGGGCGTCTGTTAGCAGTAGCTAACGCGATATATATGCGCGAGGCGGGTACACCTTATAGTCATCCGCGACGCAACCGAGCTCTCATCTCGGCCATTATGGACATAACACTAAAGTACAATATTACGTTCAGACACATCGCCTTGCCACGTCCATCTGTACGGTCTGCACTGTCACGCAGTGGTAGTATCTATGTAAGCAGCAGCTTATTCGTCGCTCGTAGTTCCCACTCAATACTGTAGTTTAAATGTGTGAGCGCCAATAAGTGCAGTATACGCTATAAGAGCGGATGGTACAGATAGCATGGTTTTGCGTGTGTCCACGTGAGCGAGTGTACGTGCCATCTACGGTGACGCGTATGCGGATAGGAACTACCAACTTGCAGCGGTGCACAGCTGATTCCATGTGCTAATTATTATATGAAACGCGCTACGCTCTATAGGTGCGTCAACACTATTGGCAGCGCCATAGTCAGTTTACCGTATGTGCGTCTCCAAGCCTCGTACCGTCAGCCAGTATACAAATTACAAAAATAGGTAGGAAAATGTGAGTAAGTTAGCAACATATATTGTTTTAACCAATTACTTGCGTCCAAATATTAGCCAATAGCACGGTACTGTAAGGCTGGTATTTATTATTAGACAAAATATTAAGATGTTTTAACATATTACTATTTGGTTCTGCTATAATAGTACTTTTATCATATTTTCAAACCAATACATACTTTACATGCAATAAAAGTGACTAAAAGAGTAAGTGCCGTGTGCGCATGCATTCATCGGGTGCGGTGCACGGGAGCAGATAGCGCAATGACCGTGTAGCCGCGCGCCTTCTTGCACGCTGACAGTGGAGAGTGCCAGAAGAAGTAAAAATAATATTTGCAAAGCCCCTACAAAACGCGGTGGTTAGCGTGCCCGATTTGATGCACATACGACAGGTTTTGCGTAGCTAAATGTAAATTTAGAATTGTCAACGCAGCTCGCCAGGCTGTTTGCAACCAATCGATGCATTTCGTGCTCGGCAGATATGTTTACCTTACGTCCTATCGCGAGGGAGAGAGGCGGTCTAATCGTGCGACAGATCCAGTCAGTGTCGCAGGTCGGCAGGTATTGCCCAATCAGGGCGCGAGTTAATTGTGTAACGCTTTTGGATATATTTGTAATTTTAGCATAGTTAGGTCGAGTCAGAAAGGTAGGCATGGTCGGTACGATGGGAAGAAACTGTATTAGACAGGCCGGGTGTAGCCATGCGAAAGGGTAGGAAAAAGCAGAAAGAGAGGAAAGCGACGGACTGATTGACAGACGGACGGACGGACGGACAGGCTGCAAGTTTTGGTGGCGGGAAACTAGCGCTCTGGGCGCCCGCTCCGCGGACGCTACGGCATTGTTTGTTGGTGTAAAGAGGGACGACCACCTCCGCTGCGCTGCGGTGGGCTTAGAGTTTCTACTTAGAGCGAAGCTACATATAATATTTGTATACTTTGATCTACTTATGTTACGCTCCAAAACAACACCGTACACAACATCCTTAATGCTCTCATGTTATGCCTCACTTTCCGCCTCTAGAGCGTGTACTGCTATCATTTCTTAAAGTCACTTTTTGGAAACATCACATATAAATATGTAGGCGTGACAGCTGGATGTTACAGATAGATACCCGCGTGATAGATCTAGATCGAATTCGTATTGTTGATCGTCATAGTAAAGGTAGACATGACCTGGGTTTAACGTGATCCGCAATACGTGCACAATTTTATCCTGGAAGGATTTGTTTATAATCTCATTGGAGCGCATAGCTCCCAAAATGACACCAATCGGGGGCGCTCGAGTTTGCAAATGTAATATATGCTGTTCAGAAGACGGGTCAGTACCGATGATGCTTCGAAATTGGCATACATCGTTGAGGAATTCAAGTGTAGCTGGAGTAAATATCCTACCCAAACACATTACCCATCTGCACGTCATCGTCGTGAGGCAGCCGACACCTCATCATTGCTTGCGACGGTCTATTAGAGCAAGGTTTAGTCAGCCCCACGCGCGTTTTATAGGATAGGTAGTATTTGCCGATGGTCGCCACAAACACCAACATCACGCTTTGATAATGATTATTCTGCTGAACTGTTTGTGATATTACTGAAGGGTCTTTCCACTATCTTTCGCATGCATTGATCTTACTCGCATAGTTGATGCACTTACTGACTTATTTGCATAGCTACTGACTGACAGAGTGGCGTAGATTCTTTCCGAGTGGCATTTACTGGGTCCGACATGTACGACAAACATACAAAGATATATGGCTGTAGGCAGAGTATCAGATCGTAATGATGATTAGACTTGAAATGAATAATAGCTCATGTACATTAGAAGGAGTACTTTCGCTGCCTACTTATCAGCTCGGCGTGCTAATTGTTTTGTTCGTGCATAAATCGCAAGGCCGTTAATGAGTGTGTATGCCTCGCGCTCGTGATAGCCCAACCTATGTATATGGGGTCACGGTTTCTGTATCGGTACTTGTGCGTCGTCGTGCTAGCTTTCTGTGCTTGCGCTATTGATGTTTTAGTCTGTATAATCAAGCGCGTCACTAACTGGGCACAGGCCATTCCGCAGCGATACAGGTATGCTGAACGGGCGTCTGTTAGCAGTAGCTAACGCGATATATATGCGCGAGGCGGGTACACCTTATAGTCATCCGCGACGCAGCCGAGCTCTCATCTCGGCCATTATGGACATAACACTAAAGTACAATATTACGTTCAGACACATCGCCTTGCCACGTCCATCTGTACGGTCTGCACTGTCACGCAGTGGTAGTATCTATGTAAGCAGCAGCTTATTCGTCGCTCGTAGTTCCCACTCAATACTGTAGTTTAAATGTGTGAGCGCCAATAAGTGCAGTATACGCTATAAGAGCGGATGGTACAGATAGCATGGTTTTGCGTGTGTCCACGTGAGCGAGTGTACGTGCCATCTACGGTGACGCGTATGCGGATAGGAACTACCAACTTGCAGCGGTGCACAGCTGATTCCATGTGCTAATTATTATATGAAACGCGCTACGCTCTATAGGTGCGTCAACACTATTGGCAGCGCCATAGTCAGTTTACCGTATGTGCGTCTCCAAGCCTCGTACCGTCAGCCAGTATACAAATTACAAAAATAGGTAGGAAAATGTGAGTAAGTTAGCAACATATATTGTTGTAACCAATTACTTGCGTCCAAATATTAGCCAATAGCACGGCACTGTAAGGCTGGTATGTATAATTAGACAAAATATTAAAATGTTTTAACATATTGCTATTTGGTTCTGCTATAATAGTACTTTTATCATATTTTCAAACCAATACATACTTTACATGCAATAAAAGTGACTAAAAGAGTAAGTGCCGTGTGCGCATGCATTCATTGGGTGCGGTGCACGGGAGCAGATAGCGCAATGACCGTGTAGCCGCGCGCCTTCTTGCACGCTGACAGTGGAGAGTGCCAAGAGAAGTAAAAATAATATTGCAAAGCCCCTACAAAACGCGGTGGTTAGCGTGCCCGATTTGATGCACATACGACAGGTTTTGCGTAGCTAAATGTAAATTTAGAATTGTCAACGCAGCTCGCCAGGCTGTTTGCAACCAATCGATGCGCTTCGTGCTCGGCAGAAATGTTTACCTTACGTCCAATCGCGAGGGAGAGAGGCGGTCTGATCGTGCGACAGATCCAGTCAGTGTCGCAGGTCGGGAGGTATTGCCCAATCAGGGCGCGAGTTAATTGTGTCCGCTTTTTGGCCATAATTGTAATTTAGGCATAGTTAAGTCAAGTCAGAAAGGTAGGCGCGGTCGGTAAGATGGGACGAAACTGTATTAGACAGGCCGAGTGTAGCCATGCGAAAACGCAGGAAAAAGCAGCAAGAAAGGAACCGGACGGACTTATTGACAGACGGACAGGCTACAACTTTAGGTGGCGGGAAACTAGCGCTCTGGGCGCCCGCTCCGCGGACGCTACGGCATTGTTTGTTGGTGTAAAGAGGGACGACCACCTCCGCTGCGCTGCGGTGGGCTTAGAGTTTCTACTTAGAGCGAAGCTACATATAATATTTGTATACTTTGATCTACTTATGTTACGCTCCAAAACAACACCGTACACAACATCCTTAATGCTCTCATGTTATGCCTCACTGTCCGCCTCTGGAGCGTGTACTGCTATCATTTCTTAAAGTCACTTTTTGGAAACATCACATATAAATATGTAGGCGTGACAGCTGGATGTTACAGATAGATACCCGCGTGATAGATCTAGATCGAATTCGTATTGTTGATCGTCATAGTAAAGGTAGACATGACCTGGGTTTAACGTGATCCGCAATACGTGCACAATTTTATCCTGGAAGGATTTGTTTATAATCTCATTGGAGCGCATAGCTCCCAAAATGACACCAATCGGGGGCGCTCGAGTTTGCAAATGTAATATATGCTGTTCAGAAGACGGGTCAGTACCGATGATGCTTCGAAATTGGCATACATCGTTGAGGAATTCAAGTGTAGCTGGAGTAAATATCCTACCCAAACACATTACCCATCTGCACGTCATCGTCGTGAGGCAGCCGACACCTCATCATTGCTTGCGACGGTCTATTAGAGCAAGGTTTAGTCAGCCCCACGCGCGTTTTATAGGATAGGTAGTATTTGCCGATGGTCGCCACAAACACCAACATCATGCTTTGATAATTATTATTCTGCTGAACTGTTTGTGATATTACTGAAGGGTCTTTCCACTATCTTTCGCATGCATTGATCTTACTCGCATAGTTGATGCACTTACTGACTTATTTGCATAGCTACTGACTGACAGAGTGGCGTAGATTCTTTCCGAGTGGCATTTACTGGGTCCGACATGTACGACAAACATACAAAGATATATGGCTGTAGGCAGAGTATCAGATCGTAATGATGGTTAGACTTGAAATGAATAATAGCTCATGTACATTAGAAGGAGTACTTTCGCTGCCTACTTATCAGCTCGGCGTGCTAATTGTTTTGTTCGTGCATAAATCGCAAGGCCGTTAATGAGTGTGTATGCCTCGCGCTCGTGATAGCCCAACCTATGTATATGGGGTCACGATTTCTTTATCGGTACTTGTGCGTCGTCGTGCTAGCTTTCTGTGCTTACGCTATTGATGTTTTAGTCTGTATAATCAAGCGCGTCACTAACTGGGCACAGGCCATTCCGCAGCGATACAGGTATGCTGAACGGGCGTCTGTTAGCAGTAGCTAACGCGATATATATGCGCGAGGCGGGTGCACCTTATAGTCATCCGCGACGCAGCCGAGCTCTCATCTCGGCCATTATGGACATAACACTAAAGTACAATATTACGTTCAGACACATCGCCTTGCCACGTCCATCTGTACGGTCTGCACTGTCACGCAGTGGTAGTATCTATGTAAGCAGCAGCTTATTCGTCGCTCGTAGTTCCCACTCAATACTGTAGTTTAAATGTGTGAGCGCCAATAAGTGCAGTATACGCTATAAGAGCGGATGGTACAGATAGCATGGTTTTGCGTGTGTCCACGTGAGCGAGTGTACGTGCCATCTACGGTGACGCGTATGCGGATAGGAACTACCAACTTGCAGCGGTGCACAGCTGATTCCATGTGCTAATTATTATATGAAACGCGCTACGCTCTATAGGTGCGTCAACACTATTGGCAGCGCCATAGTCAGTTTACCGTATGTGCGTCTCCAAGCCTCGTACCGTCAGCCAGTATACAAATTACAAAAATAGGTAGGAAAATGTGAGTAAGTTAGCAACATATATTGTTTTAACCAATTACTTGCGTCCAAATATTAGCCAATAGCACGGTACTGTAAGGCTGGTATTTATTATTAGACAAAATATTAAGATGTTTTAACATATTACTATTTGGTTCTGCTATAATAGTACTTTTATCATATTTTCAAACAAATACATACTTTACATGCAATAAAAGTGACTAAAAGAGTAAGTGCCGTGTGCGCATGCATTCATCGGGTGCGGTGCACGGGAGCAGATAGCGCAATGACCGTGTAGCCGCGCGCCCTTCTTGCACGCTGACAGTGGAGAGTGCCAGGAAGAAGTAAAAATAATATTTGCAAAGCCCCTACAAAACGCGGTGGCTAGCGTGCCCGATTTGATGCACATACGACAGGTTTTGCGTAGCTAAATGTAAATTTAGAATTGTCAACGCAGCTCGCCAGGCTGTTTGCAACCAATCGATGCATTTCGTGCTCGGCAGATATGTTTACCTTACGTCCAATCGCGAGGGAGAGAGGCGGTCTGATCGTGCGACAGATCCAGTCAGTGTCGCAGGTCGGCAGGTATTGCCCAATCAGGGCGCGAGTTAATTGTGTAACGCTTTTGGATATATTTGTAGTTTTAGCATAGTTAGGTCGAGTCAGAAAGGTAGGCATGGTCGGTACGATGGGAAGAAACTGTATTAGACAGGCCGGGTGTAGCCATGCGAAAGGGTAGGAAAAAGCAGAAAGAGAGGAAAGCGACGGACTGATTGACAGACGGACGGACGGACGGACAGGCTGCAAGTTTTGGTGGCGGGAAACTAGCGCTCTGGGCGCCCGCTCCGCGGACGCTACGGCATTGTTTGTTGGTGTAAAGAGGGACGACCACCTCCGCTGCGCTGCGGTGGGCTTAGAGTTTCTACTTAGAGCGAAGCTACATATAATATTTGTATACTTTGATCTACTTATGTTACGCTCCAAAACAACACCGTACACAACATCCTTAATGCTCTCATGTTATGCCTCACTGTCCGCCTCTAGAGCGTGTACTGCTATCATTTCTTAAAGTCACTTTTTGGAAACATCACATATAAATATGTAGGCGTGACAGCTGGATGTTACAGATAGATACCCGCGTGATAGATCTAGATCGAATTCGTATTGTTGATCGTCATAGTAAAGGTAGACATGACCTGGGTTTAACGTGATCCGCAATACGTGCACAATTTTATCCTGGAAGGATTTGTTTATAATCTCATTGGAGCGCATAGCTCCCAAAATGACACCAATCGGGGGCGCTCGAGTTTGCAAATGTAATATATGCTGTTCCGAAGACGGGTCAGTACCGATGATGCTTCGAAATTGGCATACATCGTTGAGGAATTCAAGTGTAGCTGGAGTAAATATCCTACCCAAACACATTACCCATCTGCACGTCATCGTCGTGAGGCAGCCGACACCTCATCATTGCTTGCGACGGTCTATTAGAGCAAGGTTTAGTCAGCCCCACGCGCGTTTTATAGGATAGGTAGTATTTGCCGATGGTCGCCACAAACACCAACATCACGCTTTGATAATGATTATTCTGCTGAACTGTTTGTGATATTACTGAAGGGTCTTTCCACTATCTTTCGCATGCATTGATCTTACTCGCATAGTTGATGCACTTACTGACTTATTTGCATAGCTACTGACTGACAGAGTGGCGTAGATTCTTTCCGAGTGGCATTTACTGGGTCCGACATGTACGACAAACATACAAAGATATATGGCTGTAGGCAGAGTATCAGATCGTAATGATGATTAGACTTGAAATGAATAATAGCTCATGTACATTAGAAGGAGTACTTTCGCTGCCTACTTATCAGCTCGGCGTGCTAATTGTTTTGTTCGTGCATAAATCGCAAGGCCGTTAATGAGTGTGTATGCCTCGCGCTCGTGATAGCCCAACCTATGTATATGGGGTCACGGTTTCTGTATCGGTACTTGTGCGTCGTCGTGCTAGCTTTCTGTGCTTGCGCTATTGATGTTTTAGTCTGTATAATCAAGCGCGTCACTAACTGGGCACAGGCCATTCCGCAGCGATACAGGTATGCTGAACGGGCGTCTGTTAGCAGTAGCTAACGCGATATATATGCGCGAGGCGGGTACACCTTATAGTCATCCGCGACGCAACCGAGCTCTCATCTCGGCCATTATGGACATAACACTAAAGTACAATATTACGTTCAGACACATCGCCTTGCCACGTCCATCTGTACGGTCTGCACTGTCACGCAGTGGTAGTATCTATGTAAGCAGCAGCTTATTCGTCGCTCGTAGTTCCCACTCAATACTGTAGTTTAAATGTGTGAGCGCCAATAAGTGCAGTATACGCTATAAGAGCGGATGGTACAGATAGCATGGTTTTGCGTGTGTCCACGTGAGCGAGTGTACGTGCCATCTACGGTGACGCGTATGCGGATAGGAACTACCAACTTGCAGCGGTGCACAGCTGATTCCATGTGCTAATTATTATATGAAACGCGCTACGCTCTATAGGTGCGTCAACACTATTGGCAGCGCCATAGTCAGTTTACCGTATGTGCGTCTCCAAGCCTCGTACCGTCAGCCAGTATACAAATTACAAAAATAGGTAGGAAAATGTGAGTAAGTTAGCAACATATATATTGTTTTAACCAATTACTTGCGTCCAAATATTAGCCAATAGCACGGTACTGTAGGGCTGGTATTTATTATTAGACAAAATATTAAAGATGTTTTAACATATTACTATTTTGGCTCTGCTATAATAGTACTTTTATCATATTTTCAAACAAATACATACTTTACATGCAATAAAAGTGACTAAAAGAGTAAGTGCCGTGTGCGCATGCATTCATCGGGTGCGGTGCACGGGAGCAGATAGCGCAATGACCGTGTAGCCGCGCGCCTTCTTGCACGCTGACAGTGGAGAGTGCCAGAAGAAGTAAAAATAATATTTGCAAAGCCCCTACAAAACGCGGTGGTTAGCGTGCCCGATTTGATGCACATACGACAGGTTTTGCGTAGCTAAATGTAAATTTAGAATTGTCAACGCAGCTCGCCAGGCTGTTTGCAACCAATCGATGCGCTTCGTGCTCGGCAGAAATGTTTACCTTACGTTCAATCGCGAGGGAGAGAGGCGGTCTGATCGTGCGACAGATCCAGTCAGTGTCGCAGGTCAGCAGGTATTGCCCAATCAGGGCGCGAGTTAATTGTGTGACGCTTTTGGACATATTTGTAATTTTAGCATAGTTAGGTCGAGTCAGAAAGGTAGGCACGGTCGGTACGATGGGAAGAAACTGTATTAGACAGGCCGGGTGTAGCCATGCGAAAGGGTAGGAAAAGCAGAAAGAGAGGAAAGCGACGGACTGATTGACAGACGGACGGACGGACGGACGGACAGGCTGCAAGTTTAGGTGGCGGGAAACTAGCGCTCTGGGCGCCCGCTCCGCGGACGCTACGGCATTGTTTGTTGGTGTAAAGAGGGACGACCACCTCCGCTGCGCTGCGGTGGGCTTAGAGTTTCTACTTAGAGCGAAGCTACATATAATATTTGTATACTTTGATCTACTTATGTTACGCTCCAAAACAACACCGTACACAACATCCTTAATGCTCTCATGTTATGCCTCACTGTCCGCCTCTAGAGCGTGTACTGCTATCATTTCTTAAAGTCACTTTTTGGAAACATCACATATAAATATGTAGGCGTGACAGCTGGATGTTACAGATAGATACCCGCGTGATAGATCTAGATCGAATTCGTATTGTTGATCGTCATAGTAAAGGTAGACATGACCTGGGTTTAACGTGATCCGCAATACGTGCACAATTTTATCCTGGAAGGATTTGTTTATAATCTCATTGGAGCGCATAGCTCCCAAAATGACACCAATCGGGGGCGCTCGAGTTTGCAAATGTAATATATGCTGTTCAGAAGACGGGTCAGTACCGATGATGCTTCGAAATTGGCATACATCGTTGAGGAATTCAAGTGTAGCTGGAGTAAATATCCTACCCAAACGCATTACCCATCTGCACGTCATCGTCGTGAGGCAGCCGACACCTTATCATTGCTTGCGACGGTCTATTAGAGCAAGGTTTAGTCAGCCCCACGCGCGAAATATTTTATAGGATAGGTAGTATTTGCCGATGGTCGCCACAAACATCAATATTATGCTTTGAAATTATTCTGCTGAGCTGTTTGTGATGTTACTGAAGGGTATTTCCACTATCTTTCGCATGCATTGATCTTACTCGCATAGTTGACGCACTTACTGACTTATTTGCATAGCTACTGACTGACAGAGTGGCGTAGATTCTTTCCGAGTGGCATTTACTGGGTCCGACATGTACGACAAACATACGAAGATATATGGCTGTAGGCAGAGTATCAGATCGTAATGATGGTTAGACTTGAAATGAATAATAGCTCATGTACATTAGAAGGAGTACTTTCGCTGCCTACTTATCAGCTCGGCGTGCTAATTGTTTTGTTCGTGCATAAATCGCAAGGCCGTTAATGAGTGTGTATGCCTCGCGCTCGTGATAGCCCAACCTATGTATATGGGGTCACGATTTCTTTATCGGTACTTGTGCGTCGTCGTGCTAGCTTTCTGTGCTTACGCTATTGATGTTTTAGTCTGTATAATCAAGCGCGTCACTAACTGGGCACAGGCCATTCCGCAGCGATACAGGTATGCTGAACGGGCGTCTGTTAGCAGTAGCTAACGCGATATATATGCGCGAGGCGGGTACACCTTATAGTCATCCGCGACGCAACCGAGCTCTCATCTCGGCCATTATGGACATAACACTAAAGTACAATATTACGTTCAGACACATCGCCTTGCCACGTCCATCTGTACGGTCTGCACTGTCACGCAGTGGTAGTATCTATGTAAGCAGCAGCTTATTCGTCGCTCGTAGTTCCCACTCAATACTGTAGTTTAAATGTGTGAGCGCCAATAAGTGCAGTATACGCTATAAGAGCGGATGGTACAGATAGCATGGTTTTGCGTGTGTCCACGTGAGCGAGTGTACGTGCCATCTACGGTGACGCGTATGCGGATAGGAACTACCAACTTGCAGCGGTGCACAGCTGATTCCATGTGCTAATTATTATATGAAACGCGCTACGCTCTATAGGTGCGTCAACACTATTGGCAGCGCCATAGTCAGTTTACCGTATGTGCGTCTCCAAGCCTCGTACCGTCAGCCAGTATACAAATTACAAAAATAGGTAGGAAAATGTGAGTAAGTTAGCAACATATATTGTTGTAACCAATTACTTGCGTCCAAATATTAGCCAATAGCACGGCACTGTAAGGCTGGTATTTATTATTAGACAAAATATTAAGATGTTTTAGCATATTGCTATTGGGTTCTGCTATAATAGTACTTTAATCATATTTTCAAACAAATACATACTTTACATGCAATAAAAGTGACTAAAAGAGTAAGTGCCGTGTGCGCATGCATTCATCGGGTGCGGTGCACGGGAGCAGATAGCGCAATGACCGTGTAGCCGCGCGCCTTCTTGCACGCTGACAGTGGAGAGTGCCAAGAGAAGTAAAAATAATATTTGCAAAGCCCCTACAAAACGCGGTGGTAAGCGTGCCCGATTTGATGCACATACGACAGGTTTTGCGTAGCTAAATGTAAATTTAGAATTGTCAACGCAGCTCGCCAGGCTGTTTGCAACCAATCGATGCGCTTCGTGCTCGGCAGAAATGTTTACCTTACGTCCAATCGCGAGGGAGAGAGGCGGTCTGATCGTGCGACAGATCCAGTCAGTGTCGCAGGTCGGGAGGTATTGCCCAATCAGGGCGCGAGTTAATTGTGTCCGCTTTTTGGCCATATTTGTAATTTAGGCATAGTTAAGTCAAGTCAGAAAGGTAGGCGCGGTCGGTAAGATGGGACGAAACTGTATTAGACAGGCCGAGTGTAGCCATGCGAAAAGGCAGGAAAAAGCAGCAAGAAAGGAACCGGACGGACTTATTGACAGACGGACAGGCTACAACTTTAGGTGGCGGGAAACTAGCGCTCTGGGCGCCCGCTCCGCGGACGCTACGGCATTGTTTGTTGGTGTAAAGAGGGACGACCACCTCCGCTGCGCTGCGGTGGGCTTAGAGTTTCTACTTAGAGCGAAGCTACATATAATATTTGTATACTTTGATCTACTTATGTTACGCTCCAAAACAACACCGTACACAACATCCTTAATGCTCTCATGTTATGCCTCACTGTCCGCCTCTGGAGCGTGTACTGCTATCATTTCTTAAAGTCACTTTTTGGAAACATCACATATAAATATGTAGGCGTGACAGCTGGATGTTACAGATAGATACCCGCGTGATAGATCTAGATCGAATTCGTATTGTTGATCGTCATAGTAAAGGTAGACATGACCTGGGTTTAACGTGATCCGCAATACGTGCACCATTTTATCCTGGAAGGATTTGTTTATAATCTCATTGGAGCGCATAGCTCCCAAAATGACACCAATCGGGGGCGCTCGAGTTTGCAAATGTAATATATGCTGTTCAGAAGACGGGTCAGTACCGATGATGCTTCGAAATTGGCATACATCGTTGAGGAATTCAAGTGTAGCTGGAGTAAATATCCTACCCAAACACATTACCCATCTGCACGTCATCGTCGTGAGGCAGCCGACACCTCATCATTGCTTGCGACGGTCTATTAGAGCAAGGTTTAGTCAGCCCCACGCGCGTTTTATAGGATAGGTAGTATTTGCCGATGGTCGCCACAAACACCAACATCATGCTTTGATAATTATTATTCTGCTGAACTGTTTGTGATATTACTGAAGGGTCTTTCCACTATCTTTCGCATGCATTGATCTTACTCGCATAGTTGATGCACTTACTGACTTATTTGCATAGCTACTGACTGACAGAGTGGCGTAGATTCTTTCCGAGTGGCATTTACTGGGTCCGACATGTACGACAAACATACAAAGATATATGGCTGTAGGCAGAGTATCAGATCGTAATGATGATTAGACTTGAAATGAATAATAGCTCATGTACATTAGAAGGAGTACTTTCGCTGCCTACTTATCAGCTCGGCGTGCTAATTGTTTTGTTCGTGCATAAATCGCAAGGCCGTTAATGAGTGTGTATGCCTCGCGCTCGTGATAGCCCAACCTATGTATATGGGGTCACGATTTCTTTATCGGTACTTGTGCGTCGTCGTGCTAGCTTTCGGTGCTTACGCTATTGATGTTTTAGTCTGTATAATCAAGCGCGTCACTAACTGGGCACAGGCCATTCCGCAGCGATACAGGTATGCTGAACGGGCGTCTGTTAGCAGTAGCTAACGCGATATATATGCCCGAGGCGGGTACACCTTATAGTCATCCGCGACGCAACCGAGCTCTCATCTCGGCCATTATGGACATAACACTAAAGTACAAT
The DNA here is from genome assembly GCF_000142945.1 of Phytophthora infestans T30-4. Classification (NCBI taxonomy): domain Eukaryota; phylum Oomycota; class Peronosporomycetes; order Peronosporales; family Peronosporaceae; genus Phytophthora; species Phytophthora infestans. The sequence continues at coordinate 118,450 of NW_003303730.1, forward strand.
ATTACGTTCAGACACATCGCCTTGCCACGTCCATCTGTACGGTCTGCACTGTCACGCAGTGGTAGTATCTATGTAAGCAGCAGCTTATTCGTCGCTCGTAGTTCCCACTCAATACTGTAGTTTAAATGTGTGAGCGCCAATAAGTGCAGTATACGCTATAAGAGCGGATGGTACAGATAGCATGGTTTTGCGTGTGTCCACGTGAGCGAGTGTACGTGCCATCTACGGTGACGCGTATGCGGATAGGAACTACCAACTTGCAGCGGTGCACAGCTGATTCCATGTGCTAATTATTATATGAAACGCGCTACGCTCTATAGGTGCGTCAACACTATTGGCAGCGCCATAGTCAGTTTACCGTATGTGCGTCTCCAAGCCTCGTACCGTCAGCCAGTATACAAATTACAAAAATAGGTAGGAAAATGTGAGTAAGTTAGCAACATATATTGTTTTAACCAATTACTTGCGTCCAAATATTAGCCAATAGCACGGTACTGTAAGGCTGGTATTTATTATTAGACAAAATATTAAGATGTTTTAGCATATTACTATTTGGTTCTGCTATAATAGTACTTTTATCATATTTTCAAACAAATACATACTTTACATGCAATAAAAGTGACTAAAAGAGTAAGTGCCGTGTGCGCATGCATTCATCGGGTGCGGTGCACGGGAGCAGATAGCGCAATGACCGTGTAGCCGCGCGCCTTCTTGCACGCTGACAGTGGAGAGTGCCAAGAGAAGTAAAAATAATATTGCAAAGCCCCTACAAAACGCGGTGGTTAGCGTGCCCGATTTGATGCACATACGACAGGTTTTGCGTAGCTAAATGTAAATTTAGAATTGTCAACGCAGCTCGCCAGGCTGTTTGCAACCAATCGATGCGCTTCGTGCTCGGCAGAAATGTTTACCTTACGTCCAATCGCGAGGGAGAGAGGCGGTCTGATCGTGCGACAGATCCAGTCAGTGTCGCAGGTCGGCAGGTATTGCCCAATCAGGGCGCGAGTTAATTGTGTCCGCTTTTTGGCCATATTTGTAATTTAGGCATAGTTAAGTCAAGTCAGAAAGGTAGGCGCGGTCGGTAAGATGGGACGAAACTGTATTAGACAGGCCGAGTGTAGCCATGCGAAAAGGCAGGAAAAAGCAGCAAGAAAGGAACCGGACGGACTTATTGACAGACGGACAGGCTACAACTTTAGGTGGCGGGAAACTAGCGCTCTGGGCGCCCGCTCCGCGGACGCTACGGCATTGTTTGTTGGTGTAAAGAGGGACGACCACCTCCGCTGCGCTGCGGTGGGCTTAGAGTTTCTACTTAGAGCGAAGCTACATATAATATTTGTATACTTTGATCTACTTATGTTACGCTCCAAAACAACACCGTACACAACATCCTTAATGCTCTCATGTTATGCCTCACTGTCCGCCTCTGGAGCGTGTACTGCTATCATTTCTTAAAGTCACTTTTTGGAAACATCACATATAAATATGTAGTCGTGACAGCTGGATGTTACAGATAGATACCCGCGTGATAGATCTAGATCGAATGCGTATTGTTGATCGTCATAGTAAAGGTAGACATGACCTGGGTTTAACGTGATCCGCAATACGTGCACCATTTTATCCTGGAAGGATTTGTTTATAATCTCATTGGAGCGCATAGCTCCCAAAATGACACCAATCGGGGGCGCTCGAGTTTGCAAATGTAATATATGCTGTTCAGAAGACGGGTCAGTACCGATGATGCTTCGAAATTGGCATACATCGTTGAGGAATTCAAGTGTAGCTGGAGTAAATATCCTACCCAAACACATTACCCATCTGCACGTCATCGTCGTGAGGCAGCCGACACCTTATCATTGCTTGCGACGGTCTATTAGAGCAAGGTTTAGTCAGCCCCACGCGCGAAATATTTTATAGGATAGGTAGTATTTGCCGATGGTCGCCACAAACATCAATATTATGCTTTGAAATTATTCTGCTGAGCTGTTTGTGATGTTACTGAAGGGTATTTCCACTATCTTTCGCATGCATTGATCTTACTCGCATAGTTGACGCACTTACTGACTTATTTGCATAGCTACTGACTGACAGAGTGGCGTAGATTCTTTCCGAGTGGCATTTACTGGGTCCGACATGTACGACAAACATACGAAGATATATGGCTGTAGGCAGAGTATCAGATCGTAATGATGGTTAGACTTGAAATGAATAATAGCTCATGTACATTAGAAGGAGTACTTTCGCTGCCTACTTATCAGCTCGGCGTGCTATTCGATGTGTCCGTGCATATATCGCGAGGTCGTTAATGAGTGTATTTGCCACGCGCTCGTGATACCCAACCTATGCACGGGGTCCCTGTTTCCTTATCGGGACGTTTGCGTCGTCGTGCTAGCTTTCTGTGCTTACGCTATTGATGTTTTAGTCTGTATAATCAAGCGCGTCACTAACTGGGCACAGGCTATTCCGCAGCGATACAGCTATGCTGAACGGGCGTCTGTTAGCAGTAGCTAACGCGATATATATGCGCGAGGCGGGTACACCTTATAGTCATCCGCGACGCAGCCGAGCTCTCATCTCGGCCATTATGGACATAACACTAAAGTACAATATTACGATCAGACACATCGCCTTGCCACGTCCATCTGTACGGTCTGCACTGTCACGCAGTGGTAGTATCTATGTAAGCAGCAGCTTATTCGTCGCTCGTAGTTCCCACTCAATACTGTAGTTTAAATGTGTGAGCGCCAATAAGTGCAGTATACGCTATAAGAGCGGATGGTACAGATAGCATGGTTTTGCGTGTGTCCACGTGAGCGAGTGTACGTGCCATCTACGGTGACGCGTATGCGGATAGGAACTACCAACTTGCAGCGGTGCACAGCTGATTCCATGTGCTAATTATTATATGAAACGCGCTACGCTCTATAGGTGCGTCAACACTATTGGCAGCGCCATAGTCAGTTTACCGTATGTGCGTCTCCAAGCCTCGTACCGTCAGCCAGTATACAAATTACAAAAATAGGTAGGAAAATGTGAGTAAGTTAGCAACATATATTGTTTTAACCAATTACTTGCGTCCAAATATTAGCCAATAGCACGGCACTGTAAGGCTGGTATGTATAATTAGACAAAATATTAAAATGTTTTAACATATTGCTATTTGGTTCTGCTATAATAGTACTTTAATCATATTTTCAAACAAATACATACTTTACATGCAATAAAAGTGACTAAAAGAGTAAGTGCCGTGTGCGCATGCATTCATCGGGTGCGGTGCACGGGAGCAGATAGCGCAATGACCGTGTAGCCGCGCGCCTTCTTGCACGCTGACAGTGGAGAGTGCCAGAAGAAGTAAAAATAATATTTGCAAAGCCCCTACAAAACGCGGTGGTTAGCGTGCCCGATTTGATGCACATACGACAGGTTTTGCGTAGCTAAATGTAAATTTAGAATTGTCAACGCAGCTCGCCAGGCTGTTTGCAACCAATCGATGCATTTCGTGCTCGGCAGATATGTTTACCTTACGTCCTATCGCGAGGGAGAGAGGCGGTCTGATCGTGCGACAGATCCAGTCAGTGTCGCAGGTCGGGAGGTATTGCCCAATCAGGGCGCGAGTTAATTGTGTCCGCTTTTTGGCCATAATTGTAATTTAGGCATAGTTAAGTCAAGTCAGAAAGGTAGGCGCGGTCGGTAAGATGGGACGAAACTGTATTAGACAGGCCGAGTGTAGCCATGCGAAAAGGCAGGAAAAAGCAGCAAGAAAGGAACCGGACGGACTTATTGACAGACGGACAGGCTACAAGTTTAGGTGGCGGGACTAGCGCTCTGGGCGCCCGCTCCGCGGACGCTAGGGCATGGTTGGTTGGTGTAGAGAGGGTCGACCACCTCCGTTGCGCTGCGCTGGGCTTAGATTTCTTACTCAAAGCAAAGCTACGTACAATGTATGTATACTTATGTTACGTTCCAAAACAACACCGCACACAATACCCTTAGTGTTCTCATGTTATGCCTCACTAACCGCCTCTGGATCGTGTACCGCTTGCTTTTCTTAAAGTCACTTTTGGAAACATCACATATAAATATGTAGGCGTGACAGCTGGATGTAACAGATAGATACCCGAGTGATAGATCTAGATCGAATGCGTATTGTTGATCGTCATAGTAAAGGTAGACATGACCTGGGTTTAGCGTGATCTGCAAGAAGTGCACCATCTTATTTTGGAAGGATTTGTCTATAGTCTCATTTGAGCGCATAGCTCCCAAAATGATTCCAATCGGGGGTGTGCGAGGTTGCATATGTAATATATGCTGTTCGGAAGAGGGGTCAGATTTTATGATGCTATGAAATTGACATACATCGGTGAGGAATCCCAGTTTAGCTGGAGTAAATACGCCTACTCAAACATCTTACCATCTGCACGTCGTCGCCGTGAGGCAGTCGACACCATATCTTTAATTGCGACGGTCTATTAGAGCAAGGTTTGGTCGGCTCCTCGCGCAAAGTATCTTTTAGGACAGGTACTATTTGCTAATGATCGCCCCAAACACCAATATTATGCCTTGAAGTTGTCCCGCTGAGCTCTTTATGATATTACCGAAGAGTCTTTCCACTATCTTCCGCTTGTATTAATCTTGCATGTATAGCTGACGTATTTACTGACTGATTTGCACAGCTACTGCTTGACCGAGTGGCGTCGATCCTTTCCGATTGGCATTTACTGGTTCCGATATGTATGACGAACATACGAAGCCACATGACTGTAGACAAATTATCAGATCATAGATATCTTAGGCTTGAATCGAAAAGTAGATCATGTACATTAGATAAAGTACTTTCGGTGTCTAGCTAGCAGCCCGGCGTGCTATTGGATATGTCCGCGTCTATTCCGCAATGTCGCGAATGGTGTGGTCGTGATAACCAACACCCATGTATTGGGTCACTGCTACAATCTCGGTACTTGCGCATCGTCGTGCTCGCTTACAGTACTTACGCTTATTATGCATCCGACTATATGATCAAGCGCGTCGCTGATTAGGCACAGGTCATACCCGCGGTAATGCAGGCAGCCTGATACAGGCCGGCTGACCAGGCTTCTGTTAGCAGTAGGAAAAACAATATATACGCGCGCGGCAGGTACACATTATAGCCACCCGCGACTCAACCGAGCTCTTATCTCGACCATTATGGACAGGGCGCTAAAGTAAAGTACTGCGTACAGACAGTTCAACTTACCACACCCACCGGCATGGTTTGCACTACCGCACACGTGCTCGTATCTATGTAGACAGCAAGTTAATCGTCGTGTGTAGTGCTCACTCGATACTGTAGTCTCAATTTGTGAGCGCACATTTATGCAACGTACGCTAAGAGCGCTGATGGCACAGATATCATGGTTTGCATGTATCCAAGTGAGCGAGTGTACATTCGATCTATTGTAACGCGCAAGCAGAAATGGACGGTCAGCTTGCAAGGGTTCACAGTAGATACCATGCGCTAATTATTATATGAAACGCGCTACCCTCTGTAGGTGCGTCAACACTATTGGCAGCGCCATAGTCAGTTTACCGTATGTGCGTCTCCAAGCCTCGTACCGTCAGCCAGTATACAAATTACAAAAAATGGTAGGAAAATGGGGGCCTAAAAGGGTATATATTCCAATTACTTGCTCTTCTGCTGCTTCTTTTGCTCGATGTACTTAGCGTTTCGGGCGGTCAGCTTGCAAGGGCGGCTGCGCTTCTTCTTCTTCTTCTTGGGGTACCAGTCAGGACCCATCGCCTTCTTGACGTTTGTCAGGCTTTCCTTGCGACGCACTTCGGCCTAACCAGGTGGTGGGGGCATTTCCTCCCAGAACTCAACTGCTTTGGTCCGGTCTCGCAGGTTACACAGCGCCACACGACGTCTCGGCCGCTAATCGTACGGAACGCGAAACGGTACTGCAGCTTCCCACAGCAGATGCAGCGCGCCCCTGGGTCCGTCGTAAGCCGCTGCCGATTCAGCAGAAGCAGGTCAATATATGCCTTGCACGTGGTCCTGCAAATTGTGAGTAAGCTAACAAAATTTATTTGTTTTTACCAATTAATTTATTATTAGGCAAAATACAAAGATGTTTTATAATATTACTATTTATTTGCTATAATAATAATAATATCAAATTTTCCAAACAAATACATACATTACATGCAATATAAACTGACAAAAACTATTATCTATCGTGCGCACATGCATTCGTCGGGTGTGGTGCACGGGAGCAGATAGCGCAATGCCCGTGCAGCCGCGCGCCTTCATTGCACGATGGCAGTGGTGAGTGCCAGGTGAATTAAAATGTATATATTCGCAAAGTCCCTACAAAAAGCGCCTGGTCGTGAAGCCTACTTTTATTTTAAAAATACTATCGACTCTCCTTTAGAAAGTGTGTGAAGAATAGCATCGCCGAGCTCTTACAAATGCGGCCTGTGGAGCTTATATTAATAATATTAATACTATTAATATCGTCTTTACTTTGAAAAGTGTGTGGAAAATAACATCCCAGAGCTCTACAAAATACTGGTCTGTAAAATATCTCTATTTGAGAAGTGTGCAGAGTTCTTAGAAACTAAAGTGGTTACTGTGCCCGATTTCAGTACATACGACAGGTTTTGCGTAGCTAAATGTCAATAATCCAGTATCTGCACAGCTCGCCTAGCTGTTTGCAACCAATCGATGTGTTTCGTGCTCGGCAAAAATGTTTAACTTACGTCCAATCGCGAGGGCGAGAGGCGGTCTGATCGTGCGACAGATCCAGTCAGTGTCGCAGGTGGGCAGGTATTGCCCAATCAGGGCGCGAGTTAATTGTGTCCGCTTTTTGGCCATATTTGTATTTTAGGCATAGCTAAGTCGAGTCAGAAAGATAGGCGCGGTCGGTAAGATGGGACGTGAATGTATTAGACAGGCCGAGTGTAGCCATGCGAAAAGGCAGGAAAAAGCAGCAAGAAAGGAACCGGACGGACTTATTGACAGACGGACAGGCTGCAAGTTTAGGGGGCGGAACTAGCGCTCTGGGCGCCCGCTCCGCGGACGCTAGGGCATGGTTGGTTGGTGTAGAGAGGGCCGACCACCTCCGCTGCGCTGCGGTGGGCTTAGAATTTCTACTCAAAGGGAAGCAACATATAGTACATGTATACTGTGATCTACGTATATTATGCTCCAAAACAGCACCGCACACAGTATCCGTAGTGCTCACATGTTATTGTAGACATGACCAGGGTTTAACGTGATCTGCAAGAAGAGCACCGTCTTACCCGGGAAGTTTTTGTCTGTAATCTCGTTTGAGCGCATTGCTCCCAAAATGACACGAATCGGAGGCGCGCGTGGTTGCAAAGCTAATATATGCTGTACGGAAGACGGGTCAGTATCAATGATGCTACGAAATATACGTTGATCGGTGAGGAATCCCAGTGTAGCTAGAGTAAGTACGCCTACTCAAACGTATTTTACCCATCTGCACGTCATCGCCGTGAGGCAGTCGACACATATCACCGATTGCGAGGGTCGAATAGAGCAGTGTTAATCAGCTCCGCGCGCGAAGTATCTTTTAGGATAGGTAGTATATACCGATGGTCGCCACAAACATCGATATTATGCTTTGAAATTATTCTGCTGAGCTGTTTGTGATGTAGCTGAAGGGTATTTCCACTATCTTCCGCATGCATTTATCTTACTTGCATAGCTGACGTACTTTCTGACTTATTTGTATAGCTACTGACTGACAGAGTGGCGTAAATCCTTTCCGACTGACATTATACTGGGTCCGATATGTACGACAAAAGGCCTCGTCCACATCGGACGAAGAGGCACCACTGCGTGCACATTCTTTTGACCGGCTGCAACATACGAAGATATATGGCTGTAGGCAGAGTATCAGATCGTAGTGATGGTTAGACTTGAATTGAATATTAGTTCATGTATATTAGATGGAGTACTTTCGCTGCCTACTTATCAGCTCGGCGTGCTATTTGATGTGTCCGTGCATATCCCGCAATGCCGCCAATGGGTGTTGTCGTGATAGCCAGCACCCATGCACTGGGTTACTGCTGCGATCTCGGTACTTTTGTATCGTCGTGCTAGCCTACTGTACCTACGATTATGATGTATCCGTCTATATGATCCAGCACGTCACTATTCGGGCACAGGTCATACCCGCGGTGATACAGGCAAGCTGATCAGGCGTCTGTTAGCAGTATTCAAAGCAATATATACGCGCGCGGCGGGTACACATTATAGCCATCCGTGACTCAACCGAGCTCTTATCTCGGCCATTATGGACAGGGCGCTAAAGTAAAGTACTGCGTACAGACACATCTCCTTGCGATGGCCGCTTGTATGGTCATCACTACCGCATACGTGGTTGTGTCCATGTAGACAGCAGCTTATTCATCGCGCATAGTGCTCACTCAATACTGAAGCTTACATTCGTGAGCGCACATTAGTGAAATATAAACTGTGAGGGTTGGTGGTACATATAGCATGGGTTTGCGTGTGCCAAGTGAGCAAGTGCTCTTTCCATCTACGGTAACGCGTATGCAGATAGGAACGGCCAGCTCGCAAGGGTACACAGTAGATACCATGCGCTAATTATTATATGAAACGCGCTACACTCCGTAGATGCGTCAACACAATTGGCAGCACCACAGTTAGTTTACCGTATGTGCGGCTCCAAACCTTGCCCTGTAGTCCAGTGTACTAAATACCAAGACAGGTAGGAAAATGGGGGCCTAATAGAGTATATTTACCAATTACTTGCTCTTCTACTGCTTCTTTTGCTCGATGTAATTGGCGTTTCGGGCGGTCAGCTTGCGAGGGCGGCTGCGCCTCTTTTTCTTCTTGGGGTACCAGTCAGGACCCATCGCCTTCTTGACGTTCGCCAGGCTTTCCTGGCGGCGCACTTCGGCCGAATAGGTGGTGGGGGCTTTTCCTCCCAAAGCTCAACCGCTTTTGGGCCGTTCTCGCAGGCAATACAGCGCCGCACGATGTCCCGCCCGATGATTGTACGGAATGCGTAGCCGTACTGCAGCTTCCCGCAGCAGACGCAGCGCGCTCGGGGGTCCGTCGTAGACCGCTGCGGGTTCAGTAGAAGCGGGTCAATCTTCGCCTCGCATTGCTTGCACGTAAGGCCCACCATTTTGCAAACTGTGAGTAAGTAAGCAACATATATTATTTTAACCAATTACTTGCGTCCAAATATTAGCCAATAGCACGGTAATGTAAGGCTGGTATTTATTATTAAGCAACATATTAAAATGTTTTAAAAAAAATTACTATTTGGCTTTGCTATAATAATACTTTTATCATATTTCCAAACAAATACATATTTTACATGCAATATAATTTGACTAACACAATTATCTATCGTGCGCGCATGCATTGGTCGGGTGCAGTGCACGGGAGCAGATAGCGCAATGACCGTGCGGCCGCGCGCCTTCTTGCACGCTGACAGTGGAGAGTGCCAGGAGAAGTTAAAAATAATATTTGCAAAGCCCCTACAAAACGCGGTGGTTAGCGTGCCCGATTTGATGCACATACGACAGGTTTTGCGTAGCTAAATGTAAATTTAGAATTGTCAACGCAGCTCGCCAGGCTGTTTGCAACCAATCAATGCGTTTCGTGCTCGGCAGAAATGTTTACCTTACGTCCAATCGCGACGGCAAGAGGCGGTCTGATCGTGCGACAGATCCAGTCAGTGTCGCAGGTCGGTAGGTATTGCCCAATCAGGGCGCGAGTTAATTGTGTCACGCTTTTGGATATATTTGTAATTTTGGCATAGCTAGGTCGAGTCAGAAAGGTAGGCGCGGTCGGTAAGATGGGAGGAAACTGTATTACAAAGGCCGGGTGTAGCCATGCGAAAAGGCAGGCAAAAGCAGGAAGAGAGGAAAGCGACGGACTGATTGACAGACGGACGGACAGACACGCTACAAGGTTAGAAGCGGAGAGAAATGCCCAATCAGATGGCGAGTTAATTGTGTCCGCTTTTTGGCCATATTTGTAATTTTGGCATAGTTAGGTCGAGTCAGAAAGATAGGCGCGGTCGGTAGGATGAACGGAAACTGTATAAGACAGGCCAAATGTAGCCATGCGGAAAGGCAGGAAAAAGCAGCAAGACGGGGAATGCGACGGACTGACGGACGGACAGACCGACAGGTTACAAGGTTAGAAGCGGGGAGACTAGCGCTCTGGGCGCCCGCTCCGCGGACGCTAGGGCATGGTTGGTTGGTGTAGAGAGGGCCGACCACCTCCGCTGCGCTGCGGTGGGCTTAGAATTTCTACTCAAAGGGAAGCAACATATAGTACATGTATACTGTGATCTACGTATATTATGCTCCAAAACAGCACCGCACACAGTATCCGTAGTGCTCACATGTTATTGTAGACATGACCAGGGTTTAACGCGATCTGCAAGAAGAGCACCGTCTTACCCGGGAAGTTTTTGTCTATAATCTCGTTTGAGCGCATTGCTCCCAAAATGACACGAATCGGAGGCGCGCGTGGTTGCAAAGCTAATATATACTGTACGGGAGACGGGTCAGTATCAATGATGCTACGAAATATACGTTGATCGGTGAGGAATCCCAGTGTAGCTAGAGTAAGTACGCCTACCCAAACGTATTTTACCCATCTGCACGTCATCGCCGTGAGGCAGTCGACACATATCACCGATTGCGACGGTCGAATAGAGCAATGTTAATCAGCTCCGCGCGCGAAGTATCTTTTAGGGATAGGTAGTATATGCCGATGGTCGCCACAAACATCAATATTATGCTTTGAAATTATTCTGCTGAGCTGTTTGTGATGTTACTGAAGGGTATTTTCACTATCTTCCGCATGCATTTATCTTACTTGCATAGCTGACGTACTTTCTGACTTATTTGTATAGCTACTGACTGACAGAGTGGCGTAAATCCTTTCCGACTGACATTATACTGGGTCCGATATGTACGACAAAAGGCCTCGTCCACATCGGACGAAGAGGCACCACTGCGTGCACATTCTTTTGACCGGCTGCAACATACGAAGATATATGGCTGTAGGCAGAGTATCAGATCGTAGTGATGGTTAGACTTGAATTGAATATTAGTTCATGTATATTAGATGGAGTACTTTCGCTGCCTACTTATCAGCTCGGCGTGCTATTCGATGTGTCCGTGCATATATCGCGAGGTCGTTAATGAGTGTATTTGCTACGCGCTCGTGATACCCAACCTATGCACGGGGTCCCTGGTTCCTTATCGGGACGTTTGCGTCGTCGTGCTAGCTTTCTGTGCTTACGCTATTGATGTTTTAGTCTGTATAATCAAGCGCGTCACTAACTGGGCACAGGCTATTCCGCAGCGATACAGCTATGCTGAACGCGCGTCTGTTAGCAGTAGCCAACGCGATATATACGCGCGAGGCGGGCACACCTTATAGTCATCCGCGACTCAACCGAGCTCTTATCTAGGTCATTCTGCACAGGGCACTGAAATACAGCTCTGCGCACAGCTACATCGACTTGTCAGGTCCACCGGTATGGTCTGCCGTGCCGCACACGTGCTCGTGTCTATGTAGACAGCAACTTATTCGTCGCGCGTAGCGCAGATTTAATACTGTAGTTTCAATTTGTGAACACGCATTAGTGGAATAAGCGCTTTGAACCTTGACGATACAGATAGCGATGGCTTGACTTTGTCCAAGTGAGCGAGTGTACGTGTGACGCGTATGCAGATAGGGACGGTCAGCTTGCGGCTGTCCACATTAGATACCATGTGCTAAATATTATTTGAAACGCGCTACGCTATTTAGGTTTGTCAACACAACTGACTGCGCCATAGGCAGATTACCGTATGTGCGGCTCCAAACCTTGCCCTGTAGTCCAGTGTACTAAATACCAAGACAGGTAGGAAAATGGGGGCCTAATAGAGTATATTTACCAATTACTTGCTCTTCTACTGCTTCTTTTGCTCGATGTACTTGGCGTTTCGGGCGGTCAGCTTGCGAGGGCGGCTGCGCCTCTTTTTCTTTTTGGGGTACCAGTCAGGACCCATCGCCTTCTTGACGTTCGCCAGGCTTTCCTTGCGACGCGCTTCGGCCGAATTAGGTGGTGGAGGCTTTTCCTCCCAGAACTTAACCGCTTTTGGGCCGTTCTTGCAGGCAATACAGTGCCGCACGCTGCCCCGTCCGCTGATTGTACGGAATGGGTAGCCGTACTGCAGCTTCTTGCAGCAGACGCAGCGCGCTCGGGGGTCCGTCGTAGTCCGCTGCGGGTTCAGCAGAAGCGGGTCAATCTTCGCCTCGCATTGCTTGCACGTAGGGCCCACCATTTTGCAAACTGTGCGTATGTTAGCAAAATATTTTGTTTTAACCAATTACTTGCGTCCAAATATTAGCCAATAGCTTGGAAATATAAGGCTGGTATTTATTATTTAGAAACATATTAGACAGTTGATACTAACGTTTTGGCTTTGCTATAATATATTGATATCAGATTCCCAAACAAATACATGCTTTACATGCAATATAAATTGCCTAAAACAATTATCGATCGTGCGCGCATGCATCCGTCGGGTGCGGTGCACGGGAGCAGATAGCGCAATGACCGTGCAGCCGCGCGCCTTCATTGCACGGTGGTAGTGGTGAGTGCCAGGTGACGTAAAAAATATATATATTATCGCAAAGTCCCTACAAAAAGCGCTGGTCGTGAAGCCTACTTTAGTATTAAAAAATACTATCGTCTCTTCTTTAGAAAGTCTGTGGAAAATAGCATCGCCGAGCTCTTACAAATGCGGCCTGTGAAGCTTATATTAGTAATATTAATACTATTAATAATGTCTTTACTTTGAAAAGTGTGTGGAAAATAACATCCCTGAGCTCTTACAAAATACTGGTCTGTGAAGTCTACATTAATAATAATAAATATCTCTATGTGAGATGTGTGCAGAGCTCTTAGAAAATAAAGTGGTTAGTGTGCCCGATTTGCAGTACATACGACAGGTTTTGCGCAATAATCAAGTATCTGCGCAGCTCGCTTGGCCGTTTGCATCCAATCGGTGCTTTTTGTGCTCGGCAGAAATGTTTACCTTACGTCCAATCACGAGGGCGAGAGACGGTCTGATCGTGCAACAGATCCAGTCAGTGTCGCAGGTCGGCAGGTATTGCCCAATCAGGGCGCGAGTTAATTGTGTCCGCTTTTTGGCCATATTTGTAATTTAGGCATAGTTAGGTCGAATCAGAAAGATAGGCGCGGTCGGTAAGATGGGACGTGAATGTATTAGACAGGCCGAGTGTAGCCATGCGAAAAGGCAGGAAAAAGCAGCAAGAAAGGAACCGGACGGACTTATTGACAGACGGACAGGCTGCAAGTTTAGGGGGCGGAACTAGCGCTCTGGGCGCCCGCTCCGCGGACGCTAGGGCATGGTTGGTTGGTGTAGAGAGGGCCGACCACCTCCGCTGCGCTGCGGTGGGCTTAGAATTTCTACTCAAAGCGAAGCAACATATAGTACATGTATACTGTGATCTACGTATATTATGCTCCAAAACAGCACCGCACACAGTATCCTTAGTGCTCACATGTTATTGTAGACATGACCAGGGTTTAACGTGATCTGCAAGAAGAGCACCGTCTTACCCGGGAAGTGTTTGTCTGTAATCTCGTTTGAGCGCATTGCTCCCAAAATGACACGAATCGGAGGCGCGCGTGGTTGCAAAGCTAATATATGCTGTACGGAAGACGGGTCAGTATCAATGATGCTACGAAATATACGTTGATCGGTGAGGAATCCCAGTGTAGCTAGAGTAAGTACGCCTACTCAAACGTATTTTACCCATCTGCACGTCATCGCCGTGAGGCAGTCGACACATATCACCGATTGCGACGGTCGAATAGAGCAATGTTAATCAGCTCCGCGCGCGAAGTATCTTTTAGGATAGGTAGTATATGCCGATGGTCGCCACAAACATCGATATTATGCTTTGAAATTATTCTGCTGAGCTGTTTGTGATGTAACTGAAGGGTATTTCCACTATCTTCCGCATGCATTTATCTTACTTGCATAGCTGACGTACTTTCTGCTTTATTTGTATAGCTTCTGACTGACAGAGTGGCGTAAATCCTTTCCGACTGACATTATACTGGGTCCGATATGTACGACAAAAGGCCTCGTCCACATCGGACGAAGAGGCACCACTGCGTGCACATTCTTTTGACCGGCTGCAACATACGAAGATATATGGCTGTAGGCAGAGTATCAGATCGTAGTGATGGTTAGACTTGAATTGAATATTAGTTCATGTATATTAGATGGAGTACTTTCGCTGCCTGCTTATCAGCTCGGCGTGCTATTTGATGTGTCCGTGCATATCCCGCAATGCCGCCAATGGGTGTTGTCGTGATAGCCAGCACCCATGCACTGGGTTACTGCTGCGATCTCGGTACTTTTGTATCGTCGTGCTAGCCTACTGTACCTACGATTATGATGTATCCGTCTATATGATCCAGCACGTCACTATTCGGGCACAGGTCATACCCGCGGTGATACAGGCAAGCTGATCAGGCGTCTGTTAGCAGTATTCAAAGCAATATATACGCGCGCGGCGGGTACACATTATAGCCATCCGTGACTCAACCGAGCTCTTATCTCGGCCATTATGGACAGGGCGCTAAAGTAAAGTACTGCGTACAGACACATCTCCTTGCGATGGCCGCTTGTATGGTCATCACTACCGCATACGTGGTTGTGTCCATGTAGACAGCAGCTTATTCATCGCGCATAGTGCTCACTCAATACTGAAGCTTACATTCGTGAGCGCACATTAGTGAAATATAAACTGTGAGGGTTGGTGGTACATATAGCATGGGTTTGCGTGTGCCAAGTGAGCAAGTGCTCTTTCCATCTACGGTAACGCGTATGCAGATAGGAACGGCCAGCTCGCAAGGGTACACAGTAGATACCATGCGCTAATTATTATATGAAACGCGCTACACTCCGTAGATGCGTCAACACAATTGGCAGCACCACAGTTAGTTTACCGTATGTGCGGCTCCAAACCTTGCCCTGTAGTCCAGTGTACTAAATACCAAGACAGGTAGGAAAATGGGGGCCTAATAGAGTATATTTACCAATTACTTGCTCTTCTACTGCTTCTTTTGCTCGATGTAATTGGCGTTTCGGGCGGTCAGCTTGCGAGGGCGGCTGCGCCTCTTTTTCTTTTTGGGGTACCAGTCAGGACCCATCGCCTTCTTGACGTTCGCCAGGCTTTCCTGGCGGCGCACTTCGGCCGAATAGGTGGTGGGGGCTTTTCCTCCCAAAACTCAACCGCTTTTTGGGCCGTTCTCGCAGGCAATACAGCGCCGCACGATGTCCCGCCCGCTGATTGTACGGAATGCGTAGCCGTACTGCAGCTTCCCGCAGCAGACGCAGCGCGCTCGGGGGTCCGTCGTAGACCGCTGCGGGTTCAGTAGAAGCGGGTCAATCTTCGCCTCGCATTGCTTGCACGTAAGGCCCACCATTTTGCAAACTGTGCGTATGTTAGCAACATATATTATTTTAACCAATTACTTGCGTCCAAATATTAGCCAATAGCACGGTAATGTAAGGCTGGTATTTATTATTAGACAAAATATTAAGATGTTTTAACATATTACTATTTGGTTCTGCTATAATAGTACTTTTATCATATTTTCAAACCAATACATACTTTACATGCAATAAAAGTGACTAAAAGAGTAAGTGCCGTGTGCGCATGCATTCATCGGGTGCGGTGCACGGGAGCAGATAGCGCAATGACCGTGCGGCCGCGCGCCTTCTTGCACGCTGACAGTGGAGAGTGCCAGGAGAAGTAAAAATAATATTTGCAAAGCCCCTACAAAACTCGGTGGTTAGCGTGCCCGATTTGATGCACATACGACAGGTTTTTGCGTAGCTAAATGTAAATTTAGAATTGTCAACGCAGCTCGCCAGGCTGTTTGCAAACAATCGATGCGTTTCGTGCTCGGCAGAAATGTTTACCTTACGTCCAATCGCGAGGGCGATAGACGGTCTGATCGTGCGACAGATCCAGTCAGTGTCGCAGGTCGGTCGGTATTGCCCAATCAGGGCGCGAGTTAATTGTGTCACGCTTTTGGATATATTTGTAATTTTGGAATAGTTAGGTCGAGTCAGAAAGGTAGGCGCGGTCGGTACGATGGGAAGAAACTGTATTACAAAGGCCGGGTGTAGCCATGCGAAAAGGCAGGCAAAAGCAGGAAGAGAGGAAAGCGACGGACTGATTGACAGACGGACGGACGGACGGACAGACACGCTGCAAGTTTAAGTGGCGGGAAATGCCCAATCAGATGGCGAGTTAATTGTGTCCGCTTTTTGGTCATATTTGTAATTTTGGCATAGCTAGGTCGAGTCAGAAAGATAGGCGCGGTCGGTAGGATGAACGGAAACTGTATAAGACAGGCCGAGTGTAGCCATGCGGAAAGGCAGGAAAAAGCAGCAAGACGGGGAATGCGACGGACTGACGGACGGACAGACCGACAGGTTACAAGGTTATGGAGCGGGAAACTAGCGCTCTGGGCGCCCGCTCCGCGGACGCTAGGGCATGGTTGGTTGGTGTAGTGTGGGCTGTCCGCCTCCACTGCGCTGCGGTGGATTAAAGAGCATTTCGAGATCAAAGCTAAATATATTATATGCATTACGTGCCCTACCAAGTCCGCGTCCCAAAGATCTCCCTGTACACGATATTGTTGGTGTGTACGTTCCCGTCCTCATCGATGGCCTCTGGATCTACAGCAATCTTGATCGCCTTCCTCGAAGTCACTCTCGACAACGCCACATAAAGCTGCCCATGTGCGAAGACCGGTGATTCCAAGTAGATACCCACGTGGTGGATCGATTGTCCTTGGGCCTTGTTGATAGTCATGGCAAACGCTGGAACCACGGGAAACTGCTTACGCTTGAGTTTGAACGGGAACTCCTTGTCATCGTCCTCACTATAAAAGACGATCCGAGGAATGAACACCTTCTTACCCTTGAACGGCCCGGACATAATGCTGGCCTCGATGCTTCTCTCGCGCAGTGACACAACCCGAAGCCGCGTTCCGTTGCAAAGTCCTGCGTCGCTATTCAGGTTTCTAATCATGATGATAGGTGTTCCAACCTTCAGAACAATCCTGTGCGGAGGGATACCGGAGAAGTTAAGAGAGTTCAAGAACTCCTGCTCAAACATGTTTGCGTCCGCGACCCCTTCGAGGCTGTCCACCGAGAGATACTCCTTCGTTTCACCCGATAGCCGTTCCGCAACCATGTCGTTGATACGCCGAACACTTGCATTTGTGGGGGCTAGTATGGCCCGCTCAACGAAGTATTCATCGGGTAAATTCTGAGTATCAACGCCCGGGTACACCGCATCTATCAAGGCGTTGACATTGCGGACTCGTCGGTCTTCTTCAACTTCGTCCAAGTCTCGCTCGTGTTCCTCGTCCGCCGGAGGTAGTAACCTGAAACTTGGTGGAGGCTCCATATCCGCGTCTTCTTCATCAGAGGTCATTTCTTGCACCCATCGTTCTGGAATGATACACATGTCGCGTGGGAGGCATATATCGCCATCACCGATCTCATGATTGACTGGATAACGACCTTCTCCAATTTGAAGTAAAAATTCAGAGAATTCCGCTAACTCAGCCGCACTGGCCGCGTCTGGGGCGGTGCGGACACGCATGTTCTCGGTCAGCCGCACTTGACGCAAATGCTCCCATAGGGGCGAAGACTTGAAGCAAGCTTGAATCGTCTCCGCACGCGTAGCATCCTTCAGTACAGGTAGGATCTGGCGGTGATCACCGCTGAACACCATTACCTTTCCGCCGAACGGCTCCAGCTCGTTCTTCATAATATCCCGAAGCGACCTGTCAACAGCCTCAAAGCAAGCTCGATTCATCATCGGCGCTTCGTCCCAAATGATCAAACTCGCGCTACGAATCAATTCGGCTTTTTGGCTCTGCCAGGAAAGGCTGCACGTCGACGTCTCTGTTAGTTTGAGGGGAATCCGGAACGTCGAATGCGCGGTATGACCTCCAGTTAACAGAGTGGCTGCAATCCCACTCGATGCAACCGCGATGGCAACCTTACGCTGCATCCGAACGTGAGCGAGTATTTGCTCGAGTAGAAACGATTTTCCTGTTCCACCCGGACCATCCAAAAAGAAAAGCTTCTCCCCTCCAACCGGTCTGCTCACAGCAGCAATAACTTGGTCAAAAATATCCCTCTGGTTGCTGTTCAAGTGGTCTGCCTGCTCCGCAACATGCTCCAGTTCGTTTTGGGGGTACGCGTCAATCTCTTGCTGGACAACATCAACAGACGCTGAATCCGGGTCGTCTACTTGAGCGGATACATCGTCGTAATCGGCTAGCAGAGGAAGGCCGTACATGTCGAGGGACTTTTGGTTCGAAACCAAGTAATCAGCCAAATTCTTCAACGCCTTGTACTCCGCCATTCGAAGACGCACCTCCTCTTCGCGTACATTATGCAGGTCTGCGTCTCTTTCCTCAATGCTTCGTGCGTGATCCTCTGACATATCCTTCTTGAACCTATCCCATAGATCTTTGGCATTACCAGGCATCGAGTAAACCAAAATGATGCCGAAGAGTTGGCGTAGCTGGTACGGCATCTTGACCTCGGCGGCTTCGCGTAAGCAATGTATCCACTCGTCGTCATTTTCCAAATACCCAAGCGCCAAAGCGGCTTGCTGATATGTAGGATGTTCCGTACCATCAACCGTTCGAAGATCCGCAAAGGACTTAGGCGAGCGTCGGTTACACAGGAGAAGTCGCAAGTAGAAGCGTTCCGGGCCCTGCGGAGATACGTGTACCAAGCGTCCCAGAGAAGCAACGTACTTCTTGTACGGTTCCCACGTCTTGTGTTCCGTCCACCTGTACTTCCGCGGTACATCCTTGTACAGTAGATTGACCGTAGCTTCTGGAATACGCGCGCACAGCTTGAAAAACTCCGTCAGCATTGATCTGTCCCCGCGGTTAATCAAGTTGTGAAGCTGGGGGGTCGTCGCTTGGTCGCGATAAGCAACCATGCTCATTCTTTCCAAATGGATGGGTAGCGTCACGACAGAATGTGTTGATCCTTGTGTTGGATGCATGAATAGCCGCATGCAAGCTTCTACCGGATAAATATACCTCCCAAGGAGATACTGAAGAATTTCGTTCGCCCGAATTTCTTCGCCTTCAATCGTGATTGTCGTCATGTCCGAGCCCTTGTAGACGTACTTGTAGATGTACTTGATGGTCTTGTTCGTGACACAAACCTCGACGTTAATGTGAGCAGTGTATTTTGGCGACGAGGAAAGCGATATGTGAGGAGACCACCACATGAATGAGATGTTGCGCGTTGTTCACATACTTTCCCTATGAGCACGAATTTACATTCGCGGACGGCGACCACGTATATAGTTGAGTATGTGTCGGAGTACATGCACCTTTTCTTCCGGCGAGCGCCTTTGGAAACTTCTTGGAACACCTTCCGTTCTTCATACACGGGCAGTTCGGGTTCTGTTGACCACAGGGTCCATGCAGCATATTAGAAATCACCGTATCGTACAGCTCGGGGTACTTCTCTTTATCCGGGAGCTCCGAGGACACCAGCTTATCGACGTCTTCCTTGGTAGTGGGCTTGTCCTCCGGACGCAGGATAAGGAGTATGTGGGCGTGGGGAAGACCACGCTTCTGATATTCCACTACATGGACTCGAGCGGCTTGAATCCCCAGCACACCCTCATCGAGATCCTTGTTAAGAGCTTTTAGTTTCTCCATGAACACGCGGGCCACGATGTCCGGTCGGTCGGATGCCTTTTCCCCACGGCGTAAGTTTTCCTTGATCTCAGGCCAGTTCGGGTTGCATGTCATCGTAATGAACAGGTTCGGGGCTCCTGTTTCACGGACGATAGCCATGGCATCCAAGAAGCGTTGGTACATGTAGCGGGGACCACCTGTAAACTTCGGAGGTATAATTATTTTGCGTCCAACCTCACCCGCATCTGGCTCCGCCGACTCCTGCTCCGTATAATTCCCACGCCGAGTCCTACGTATGGCCGCCTCGTCGTCAGCTGCCATTCTGTGGATTTCAACAGACTCGCCACGCAACGCGTCCGTGAGTCCCTGGAGGGTTTCCAATCGATACTGGAGCTGGTTCTTCTTGATGAAGCGCAGGCGTTCTTGTTCGCATTTGGCCCATTGGTCAACGCAGTATTGCTGCGTCAGTCGCCCACCGCGCAGGATAAGCGAATTACTAACCGTCCGGTCGTAAAGCAGATACGCCTCATATTCCCGAACGGACATGGTTAAGGGGTCACCGTGGCGATCGACGGGATTACCAACGTACGGGATATCGTAAGTCCAGCCATTATCCCCGTACGGAAAGAGTATAGGGTACTGCAGCGGGTCGTAGGTAACGCTCGTCTCAAATATGCGCTTGAAACCTCCTCCTGTCGTGTGTAGGATTATATCCCGATGTTCAGCCGCGTTTGTATCGATCACAACGGCTGCCACCTCCGATGCCGTTGGGGTGTTATGCGTACCCGGGTTCGCATTCCGTGCGACGTGCAGACGCAGCTTAAGGTGATCCCCCTCTGGAAGAAAATTACTCAAGGCTAATGACGGATCATGCTCATCAACGTCTTCCCCTGCCGCTCGGCGTCGTTCGTGCTCCCTGATGGCTGCTGCATACGCATCCCAACCACGATCTATCAAAAATCTACGCGCGTTGATAAATTCTTGTGTATACGGGTTGTGCGCCACCATCATCTGGTCAATTGTTTCCATGACGGCACGATCGAGGCCTTACGTCATGTTCATACGGCTTCGCACACGTGCATCCATATCTGGATCGTTAAAGTAAACTTGGGCATACATGGAGCGACCGAAGGTAGGAGGTAGTAACGATCCCATGCGATGACACACTGACCCTTGTACACGGAGGTTGTAGACACCATTCCGTGTCACGCTTTCGTCAACGCTTAGAGGCCGAGACCGCGAAGCTCCCATGGACGTAAACGCGAATACGTTGTTGTAGGCCCGGATTGACCGCATGAAGGTCGGGTTTTCGAAAAGTGTCAGAAGCGCATCAGGTGCTGTTCGCGAAGATGGAACGAACACCAGTCCGTTACGACAGCAGCATCCATCTGTCTCTTGCGGAAACTTCCAAGCGTTGCAGTAGTGACAAACCCGCTCGCTCTCCCGATTGGCGTCTGTGTAGCGCGTGAAGTAGTGGCGGCCCCCGGAAACTCTGGAAGGGTCAAAACTTTCGTGGTGTGCGAGGCCCTTCTTATACTGCCGAGACCGCCGGCGGAACCGCTCTTTCTCTTTTCGCAGCTCCCTTTGTTCTTCCGTCATGGCTTCTCTGCCAGCTCTGTGAGCGGCTGCGTTCAACTCACGCTCTGCTTGACGCTGATCATCCGTCATGTCCCCTCTGTGGTCTCTCCGTGAAGCCGTATTCTGATCGCGCTCGGATTGACGCTGCTCATCTGACATGCCTTCCCTACGAACTTCGTGTTCCACTGCATCACGAAACCTTGCGTTTTGACTGGCCTCCTCTGGTCTTGTGGCTCTGTGGTTGGCTTGCGCGTCGCGGCTATATGCTCGATGAACTGAGAGGCCTTCTGGCTCCAGTCGACCCCGTCGGACCCTCGCTTGTTCGGCATTTCGGTCCCGATCTCGAATAACCTGGGATTCGGATCTGTTAGCTCTGCGTATGCGCTTTCTCTCCGCGTCTTTCTCTCGTGCCCGTTGATTTTGTGAACTCGTGATAGCAGCTCGCCTGACGCGGACGCTTTCTGCATCACGCGCACGTGTAGCTGCTGCGCTATCGTCGACCGTAGGTCCTGACATTCCAATCTGAAAGTCGTGGGTATCGTGTTGTCTGTTGCGACGCGTCTCCTCCTCGAATCGTCGTTGATACTCCGCAGGATCGTCTTCTTCCGTTTTCTCCTCACGCTCTACCGCCGAACCAGAAGCTCTCATCTGTCCGGATTCAGCTGGTGCTGGGGTTTCAACTAACTCGAGCTGCTCCAATTCTTGGATTGCCTGGCGGTAGCGGGCCTCTGCGCTACGAAGCCTCTGTTTACGGAGATGTCTTTCCTTACGCGACTCTTCGTGGGATTGGGATGCGTTCTCACGCCGGGCTCGTTGTACGCGATCATCTAGTTCCTCGCGGGTAATTCTAATCATTGAACAGAGTTAGTCGAGCTAATTGTACAGCAAAGCCCGCTACTCAGTTGTTGGGAAACCTTGTCCTTTTCCTCGGGGCTCTTGCCATGTCCTCGTATCTTGAGCTGGACTGTCGCCTGCTTTAGATAGAACAAAATCACATTGACTGTTAGACTCGAAAGTCTAAGTGCACTGGGAGCTATTCTACAGCTATTTTATGAATCTAAGCACCAGAACATAGACACAGTAGCTTAAGCAACGTGGTATTCGAATAGAACCCCGAACTTTCCTTTCCAGTACTAATCCAGAAGCTCTCTGTCATAGAACACATCACTGTCATTTCCATCCCGGCTCCTCGGATTACAAACAACTTAGGGGTATCGTCACTCTAGGGGGCTTGTTGGTCCAGTCAGATTTTGCTTAGGCCCTCCCCTTGGCCGACGTGTTACAGCCCTCAGCTCACGGTCCGACGGATCCAAATTACCTTGCACGGCTGTGGACCAAGCAGCTGTACATGGTAATTCAGACGCCGCATCGCGCTGTTGCCTCTTGGGTACGTCAAAGCTGTTGCCTCATCCCTGTTGAGTGGTTGCCCAGGTCTGTTCGATACCGTCCAGCCCTTCCGGTCATGTCAGTAGTATGCGCAGGGTGTCCGAGAACGACCCAGCCCCTCACGGGGCTCACACAGTTCCGAAAATGCTCTAAAACTGTCTATTATGACGCTATGCTATCTAAGTGTACAGGCGCGGGGCTCACTCATGCTCTTAAAGTGTTTTTTTGTCTTGATCTCTTGTTCTTGAGCTGTCCTTGCACTTGGTCTTGGGCTCCTTGCTCTTGTGAGACCGCTTAATAAGGCCAGGCGTGGCTTTATTCGCATCTCTGTATGGTGTGGTGCGTATTGCTGTCTATAATTCTTAGCTTATAGTCGCGTGCTAAGCTGGCTTTTCGTCGTCTGCACCGTCCGCGCTGTCGCCTTAGTGGACTACTGCTGCATTCCTTTCCGTCCCGCCAGAAGTGCTCTCGCAAAGTGTGTTTTGATGTGGGAGCTCACACTTTAAGAGCACCTCTGTATTGCGGGACTGTAACGATTCTTCCGCATGTGGCTGCAACTTCGGTTTGGCCAATTGGCAGCACGCTCCACTCGCTTTTGGAGCGTGGACACTCGCGGTGGGTCTAGGACCCCTAGGCGCGTGCATGGTGGTAGACGCTCCCAGTCACACCCACCCCAACCTGATTGCTATCGCTACCAGCTGCCATACCACTTTGGAGTCTCGGGGCAAGCCTCAGACTGTATCCTGAGAGGTCTCTCTTATATATATAGTAGGGCAAGGAGCCCCACGCCCGTACATACACGCATATACATCTAAAACTACCCTACTGCTATTATACAGCCAGCGCACCTTGTCCTCTTCGCGCCGTCGCTCAAAAATCCAATTTTGTGTTTTGAATGAAAAATGAGTCGAAAAATATTGCCCAATCAGGGCGCGAGTTAATTGCGTCACGCTTTTGGATATATTTGTAATTTTGGCATAGTTAAGTCGAGTCAGAAAGGTAGGCGCGGTCGGAAAGATGGGAGGAAACTCTATTGGAAAGGCCGGGTGTAGCCATGCGAAAAGGCAGGAAAACGCAGCAAGAAAGGAACCGGACGGACTTATTGACAGACGGACGGACACGCTTCAAGTTTAGGGGGCGGGAAACTAGCGCTCTGGGCGCCCGCTCCGCGGACGCTAGGGCATGGTTGGTTGGTGTAGTGTGCGTTTACCATCTCTGCTGCGCTGCGGTGGGCTTAGAGTTTCTATTTAGAGTGAAGCTTCACATAATATATGAATACTGTGATCTACCTATGTTACGTTCCAAAACCTCACTACACATAATATGCTTAGTGTTCACATGTTATGGGAGACTTGACTCGGGTTTAATGTGATCTGCAAGATGAGCACCATCTTACCCGGGAAGGTTTTGTCTACAATCCCATTTGAGCGTATAACTCCCAAAATGACACGAATCGGAGGTGCGCGTGGTAGCAAATGTAAGATATGCTGTGCGGAGACGGGTCAGTACCAATGATGACCCCAAATTGGCATAGATAGGTGAGGCATCTCAGTGTAGCTGGAGTAAATACGCCTGCTCAAACATATTACCATCCGCATGTCATCGCCGTGCGGCAGTCGACACCATATCTTTGATTGCAATGGTCTATTAGAGAAAGGTCTAGCCGTCGCCTCGCACGAAGTATCTTTTAGGACGGGTAGTTTTTTTCGATGGTCGCCACCGACACAAATACTATGCCTCAAAATCGTTCCGCTGAGCTCTTTATGATATTACCGAAGGGTATTTCCACTATCCTTCGCATGTATTGATCTTACTTGTATAGCTGACTTACTTACTGACTGATTTGCGTAGCTACTGCCTGACTGAGTGGCGTAGGTCCATTCCGATTGGCATTTACTGGTTTTGATATGTATGACGAACATACGAAGCCACATGGCTGTAGACAAGTTATCAGATCATAGATATCTTAGACTTGAATCGAAAAGTAGATCATGTACATTAGGTAAAGAACTTTCAGTGTCTAGCTAACAGCCCAGCGTGCTATTGGATATGTCCGTGTTTATTACGCAATGTCGCGGATGGTGTGGTCGTGATAACCAACACCCACGTATTGGGTCACTGCTGCAATCCCGGTACTTTTGCATTGTCGTGCTAGCTTACAGTACTTACGCCTATTGTGCATCCGTCTATATGATAAAGCGCGTCGCTAATTAGGCACAGGTCGTAGCCTGATACAGGCCGGCTGACCAGGCTTCTGTTAGCAGTAGTAAAAACAATATATACGCGCGCGGCAGGTACACATTATAGCCACCCGCGACTCAACCGAGCTCTTATCTCGACCATTATGGACAGGGCGCTAAAGTAAAGTACTGCGTACAGACACATCTCCTTGCGATGGCGCTTGTATGGTCATCACTACCGCATACGTGGCTGTGTCCATGTAGACAGCAGCCTATTCATCGCGCATAGTGCTCACTCAATACTGAAGCTTACATTCGTGAACGCACATTAGTGAAATATAAACTGTGAGGGTTGGTGGTACAGATAGCATGGGTTTGCGTGTGCCAAGCGAGCAAGTGTATTTTTATCTACGGTAACGCGTATGCAGATAGGGACGGCCAGCTTGCAAGGGTACGCAATAGATATTATGCGCTTATTATTTATGAAACGCGCTACGCTCTGTAGGTGTGTCAGCACTATTGGCAGCACCATTGTCAGTTTACCGTATGTGCGGCTCCAAGCCTCGCACCGTCAGCCAGTATACTTAATACAAATAAAGGTAGGAAAATGGGGGCCTAAACGGGTATATTTACGCATTACTTGCTCTTCTGCTGCTTGTTTCGTTCGATGTACTTGGCGTTTCGGGTAATCAGCTAGCGAGGACGGCTGCGCCTCTTTTTCTTCTTGGGGTACCAGTCAGGACCCATCGTCTTCTTCACATTTCCCAGGCTTTCCTGGCGGCGCACTTCAGCCGAATCCGGTGGTGGGGGCGTTTTCTCCCAGAGCTGAACCGCTTTTGGACCGTTCTCGCAGGCTATACAGCGCCGCACGATGTCTCGTCCGCTAATTGTACAGAACACGTAGCCGTACTGCAGCTTTCCGCAGCAGACGCAGCGCGCCCGGGCATCCGTCGTAGACCGCTGTGGGTTCAGCAGAAACGGGTCAATCTTCGCCTCGCATTGCTTGCACGTAGGGCCCACAACTGTGAGTAAGTTAGCAAAATATATTGCTCTAACCAATTACGTGCGTCCAAATATTAGCCAATAGCTTGGAAATATAAGGCTGGTATTTATTATTTAGAAACATATTAAAAAGTTGATACTAACGTTTTGGCTTTGCTATAATATATTATTATCAGATTTCCAAATAAAAACATACTTTACATGCAATATAAATTGCCTAAGACAATTATCTATCGTGCGCGCATGCATCTGTCGGGTGTGGTGCACGGGAGCAGATAGCGAAATGCCCGTGCATCTGCGCGCCTTCATTGCACGGTGGCAGTGGTGATTTCCAGATAAAATACAATATATATATATTCGCAAAGTCGCTACAAAAAGCGCTGGTCGTGAAGTCTACTTTAATATTAAAAATACTATCGTCTCTACTTTAGAAAGTGTGTGGAAAATAGCATCGCCGAGCTCTTACAAATGCGGCCTGTGAAGCTTATATTAATCAGATTAGTACTACTAATATCGTCATTACTTCGAAAAGTGTGTGGAAAATAACATCCCAGAGCTCTTACAAAGTACTGGTCTGTGAAGTCTACATTAATACCGTAATGATAAATATCTCTATTTGAGAAGTGTGCAGAGCTCTTAGAAAATAAAGTGGTTAGTGTGCCCGATTTGCAGTACATACGACAGGTTTTGCGTAGCTGAATGACGATAATCAAGTATCTGCTGGCTGTTTGCATCCAATCAATGTGTTTCGTTCGGGGCAGAAATGTTTACCTTACGTCCAATCGCGAGGGAGAGAGGCGGTCTGATCGTGCGACAGATCCAGTCAGTGTCGCAGGTCGGCAGGTATTGCCCAATCAGGGCGCGAGTTAATTGTGTCACGCTTTTGGATATATTTGTAATTTTGGCATAGTTAGGTCGAGTCAGAAAGGTAGGCGCGGTCGGTAGGATGGGAGGAAACTGTATAAGACAGGCTAAGTGTAGCCATGCGAAAAGGCAGGAAAAAGCAGCAAGAAAGGAACCGGACGGACTTATTGACAGACGGACGGACAGGCTGCAAGTTTAGGTGGCGGGAAATTGTACAGAACACGTAGCCGTACTGCAGCTTTCCGCAGCAGACGCAGCGCGCCCGGGCATCCGTCGTAGACCGCTGTGGGTTCAGCAGAAACGGGTCAATCTTCGCCTCGCATTGCTTGCACGTAGGGCCCACAACTGTGAGTAAGTTAGCAAAATATATTGCTCTAACCAATTACGTGCGTCCAAATATTAGCCAATAGCTTGGAAATATAAGGCTGGTATTTATTATTTAGAAACATATTAAAAAGTTGATACTAACGTTTTGGCTTTGCTATAATATATTATTATCAGATTTCCAAATAAAAACATACTTTACATGCAATATAAATTGCCTAAGACAATTATCTATCGTGCGCGCATGCATCTGTCGGGTGTGGTGCACGGGAGCAGATAGCGAAATGCCCGTGCATCTGCGCGCCTTCATTGCACGGTGGCAGTGGTGATTTCCAGATAAAGTACAATATATATATATTCGCAAAGTCGCTACAAAAAGCGCTGGTCGTGAAGTCTACTTTAATATTAAAAATACTATCGTCTCTACTTTAGAAAGTGTGTGGAAAATAGCATCGCCGAGCTCTTACAAATGCGGCCTGTGAAGCTTATATTAATCAGATTAGTACTACTAATATCGTCATTACTTCGAAAAGTGTGTGGAAAATAACATCCCAGAGCTCTTACAAAGTACTGGTCTGTGAAGTCTACATTAATACCGTAATGATAAATATCTCTATTTGAGAAGTGTGCAGAGCTCTTAGAAAATAAAGTGGTTAGTGTGCCCGATTTGCAGTACATACGACAGGTTTTGCGTAGCTGAATGACGATAATCAAGTATCTGCTGGCTGTTTGCATCCAATCAATGTGTTTCGTTCGGGGCAGAAATGTTTACCTTACGTCCAATCGCGAGGGAGAGAGGCGGTCTGATCGTGCGACAGATCCAGTCAGTGTCGCAGGTCGGCAGGTATTGCACAATCAGGGCGCGAGTTAATGTGTCACGCTTTTGGATATATTTGTAATTTTGGCATAGTTAGGTCGAGTCAGAAAGGTAGGCGCGGTCGGTAGGATGGGAGGAAACTGTATAAGACAGGCTAAGTGTAGCCATGCGAAAAGGCAGGAAAAAGCAGCAAGAAAGGAACCGGACGGACTTATTGACAGACGGACGGACAGGCTGCAAGTTTAGGTGGCGGGAAATTGTACAGAACACGTAGCCGTACTGCAGCTTTCCGCAGCAGACGCAGCGCGCCCGGGCATCCGTCGTAGACCGCTGTGGGTTCAGCAGAAACGGGTCAATCTTCGCCTCGCATTGCTTGCACGTAGGGCCCACAACTGTGAGTAAGTTAGCAAAATATATTGCTCTAACCAATTACGTGCGTCCAAATATTAGCCAATAGCTTGGAAATATAAGGCTGGTATTTATTATTTAGAAACATATTAAAAAGTTGATACTAACGTTTTGGCTTTGCTATAATATATTATTATCAGATTTCCAAACAAAAACATACTTTACATGCAATTTAAATTGCCTAAGACAATTATCTATCGTGCGCGCATGCATCTGTCGGGTGTGGTGCACGGGAGCAGATAGCGAAATGCCCGTGCAGCTGCGCGCCTTCATTGCACGGTGGCAGTGGTGAGTTCCAGGTAAAGTACAAAATATATATATTCGCAAAGTCGCTACAAAAAGCGCTGGTCGTGAAGTCTACTTTAATATTAAAAATACTATCGTCTCTACTTTAGAAAGTGTGTGGAAAATAGCATCGCCGAGCTCTTACAAATGCGGCCTGTGAAGCTTATATTAATCAGATTAGTACTACTAATATCGTCATTACTTCGAAAAGTGTGTGGAAAATAACATCCCAGAGCTCTTACAAAGTACTGGTCTGTGAAGTCTACATTGATACTGTAATGATAAATATCTCTATTTGAGAAGTGTGCAGAGCTCTTAGAAAATAAAGTGGTTAGTGTGCCCGATTTGCAGTACATACGACAGGTTTTGCGTAGCTGAATGTCGATAATCAAGTATCTGCTGGCTGTTTGCATCCAATCAATGTGTTTCGTTCGGGGCAGAAATGTTTACCTTACGTCCAATCGCGAGGGAGAGAGGCGGTCTGATCGTGCGACAGATCCAG
Source organism: Phytophthora infestans T30-4 (assembly GCF_000142945.1). Classification (NCBI taxonomy): domain Eukaryota; phylum Oomycota; class Peronosporomycetes; order Peronosporales; family Peronosporaceae; genus Phytophthora; species Phytophthora infestans. The sequence continues at coordinate 147,586 of NW_003303730.1, forward strand.
TCAGTGTCGCAGGTCGGCAGGTATTGCCCAATCAGGGCGCGAGTTAATTGTGTCACGCTTTTGGATATATTTGTAATTTTGGCATAGTTAGGTCGAGTCAGAAAGGTAGGCGCGGTCGGTAGGATGGGAGGAAACTGTATAAGACAGGCTAAGTGTAGCCATGCGAAAAGGCAGGAAAAAGCAGCAAGAAAGGAACCGGACGGACTTATTGACAGACGGACGGACAGGCTGCAAGTTTAGGTGGCGGGAAACTAGCAGTCTGGGCGTCCGCTCCGCGGACGCTAGGGGTATGGTTGGTTGGTGCAGAGAGGGCCGACCACCTCCGCTGCGCTGCTGTAGGCTTAGAATTTCTACTCAAAGCGAAGCAACATATAGTACCGGTATACTGTGAGCTGCGTATGTTACGGTTCAAAACAACTCCGCATACAATAACCTTAGTGTTCACATGTTATGGTAGACACGACCAGGGTTTTAACGTGATCGGCAAGAAGAGCACCATCTTACCCGGGAAGGTTTTGTCTATAATCTCGTTTGAGCGCATTGCTCCCAAAATGACACGGATCGGAGGCGTGCGTGGCTGCAAAGCTAACAAATGTTGTTCAGAAGACATGTCAGTATCAGTGATGATCCCAAATTGGCATATATCGGTGAGGAATCCCAGTTTAGCTGGATTAAATACGCCTACTTAAACATAATATCATCTTTTACGTCATCACCGTGAGGCAGTGGACACCATATCATTGATTGCGACGGTCTATTAGAGAAAGGTTTAGTCAGCTCCTCGCGCACAGTATCTTTTAGGAAAGGTAGATTTTGCCGATAGTCGCGACAAACACCAATATTATGCGTTGCAATTGTTCCGCAGAGCTCATTATGATATTACTGAAGGGTGTTTCCACTATCTTTCGCATGCTGCTTGCATAGCTGACGCACTTACTGACTTATCTGCATAGATTCTGACTGACAGAGTGGCGTAGATCCATTCCGAGTTGCATTTGCTGGTAGGGATGTGTATGACGAAAAGAGCAAGCCACATGGCTGTAGGCAGATTATCAGATCGTAGATATCTTAGACTTGATTCGAATCGTCGCTCATGTACATTATATGAAGTACTTTGCTGCCTACTTATCAACTCGGCGTGCTATTTGATGTATCCGTGCATATATTGCGAGGTCGTTATTGAGTGTGTAACTCACGCGCTCGTGATATCTAAAACCTCTGTATAGGATCACTGTCGCTTTCTCGGTATATTTGCGTCGTCGTGCTGGCTTACTGTGCTTACGCTTCTGATGTATCAGTCTATATGGCCAAGCAGGTCACTAACTGGGCACAGGCCATACTGCAGCGATACTGGCAAGCTGACCGCGCGTCTGTCTCCTGTATTCAACGCAGTATCTATGCGCGCGGCGGGTACACCTTATAGCCACCCGCAACTGAACCCATTTCCCAGCTCTTCCATTATGGACATGGATGCAAAGTTTAGTACTGCATACAGATACACCGACCTGCCACGCACACCTGTATGGTCAACACTACCGCACACGTTCTCACGTCTATATAGACAGCAACTTATTTTTCGCGCGTGGTGCGACTCAATACTGTAGTTTCAATTCTGAGCGCGCATATGTGTAATATAGTCTGTGAGCGTTAGTGGTACATATAGCATGATTTAGCTTGTGGCCAAATGAGTGAGTGTACTTCCCGTCTACGGTGACGCGTATGCAGATAGGAACGGCCAGCTTGCAGAGGTACACAGTACATACCTCGTGCTAGTTATTATATGAAACGCGCTACGCTCTACAGGTGCGCCAACGCCACAGTCAGCTTACGGTATGTGCGACCCCAAGCTTCGCACCGTCAGCCGTATACAAACTACGCGGGGTTAGGGGCTATAAGGATGTATATTCAAATTACCTGCTCTTCTGCTGCTTCTTTTGCTCGATGTACTTGGCGTTTCGGGCGGTCAGCTTGCGAGGGCGGCTGCGCCTCTTTTTTTTCTTGGGGTACCAGTCAGGACCCATCGCCTTCTTGACGTTCGCCAGGCTTTCCTGGCGGCGCACTTCGGCCGAATCAGGTGGTGGGGGCTTTTCCTCCCAAAACTCAACCGCTTTTTGGGCCGTTCTCGCAGGCAATACAGCGCCGCACGATGTCCCGCCCGCTGATTGTACGGAATGCGTAGCCGTACTGCAGCTTCCCGCAGCAGACGCAGCGCGCTCGGGGATCCGTCGTAGACCGCTGCGGGTTCAGCAGAAGCGGGTCAATCTTCGCCTCGCATTGCTTGCACGTAGGGCCCACCATTTTGCAAACGTGCGGATGTTAGCAAAATATTTTGTTTTAACCAATTACTTGCGTCCAAATATTAGCCAATAGCTTGGAAATATAAGGCTGGTATTTATTATTTAGAAGCATATTAAAAAGTTGATACTAACGTTTTGGCTTTGCTATAATATATTATTATCAGATTTCCAAACAAAAACATACTTTACATGCAATTTAAATTGCCTAAGACAATTATCTATCGTGCGCGCATGCATTCGTCGGGTGTGGTGCACGGGAGCAGATAGCGAAATGCCCGTGCAGCTGCGCGCCTTCATTGCACGGTGGCAGTGGTGAGTTCCAGGTAAAGTACAAAATATATATATTCGCAAAGTCGCTACAAAAAGCGCTGGTCGTGAAGTCTACTTTAATATTAAAACATATATCGTCTCTACTTTAGAAAATGTGTGGAAAATAGCATCGCCGAGCTCTTACAAATGCGGTCTGTGAAGCTTATACTATTAATATCGTCTTTACTTTAAAAAGTGTGTGAAAATAACATCCCAGAGCTCTTACAAAACACTGGTCTGTGAAGTCTACATTAATAATAGTAAATATCTCTATTTGAGAAGTGTGCAGAGCTCTTAGAAAATAAAGTGGTTACTGTGCCCGATTTGCAGTACATACGACAGGTTTTGCGTAGCTGAACGCAATAATCAAGTATCTGCTGGCTGTTTGCAACCAATCGATGCGTTTCGTGCTCGGCATAAATGTTTACCTTACGTCCAATCGCGAGGGCGAGAGGCAGTCTGATCGTGCGACAGATCCAGTCAGTGTCGCAGGTCGGCAGGTATTGCCCAATCAGGGCGCGAGTTAATTGAGTCACGCTTTTTGGTCATAATTGTAATTTAGGCATAGTTAGGTCGAGTCAGAGAGATAGGCGCGGTCGGTAAGATGGGACGAAAATATATTAGACAGGCCGGGTGTAGCGATGCGAAAAGGCAGGAAAAAGCAGCAAGAAAGGAACCGGACGGACTTATTGACAGACGGACGGACAGGCTGCAAGTTTAGGTGGCGGGAAACTAGCGCTCTGGGCGCCCGCTCCGCGGACGCTAGGGCATGGTTGGTTGGTGCCGGGAGGTTTGACCACCTCTGCTGCGCTGCGGTGTGCTTAGATTTTCTTTTAAAAGCGAAGCTACATATAATATATGTACACTGTGATCTACTTATGTTACGTTCCAAAATCACACTGCACATAATATTCTTAGTGTTCACATGTTATGGGAGACATTGCCCGGGTTTAACGTGATCTGCAAGATGAGCACCATCTTACCCGGGAAGGTTTGGGCTATAATCCCATTTGAGCGCATAGCTCCCCGAATGAGACGAATCGGAGGCGCGCGTGGCTGCAAATGTAATATACGCTGTTCAGAAGACGGGTCAGTATCAATGATACTACGAAATCCCAGTTTAGCTGAAGTAAATACGCCTATTCCTTTGATTGCGACGGTCTATTAGAGCAAGGTTTGATGCCCCTCTCCCCGCGCGTGAAGATATCCTTTAAGAACAGGTAGAAAGGTCGCCACCAACACCAATATTATGTTCTTAAAATTGCTCCGCTGAGCTCTTTATGTATATTACTCAAGGGTCTTTCTACTACCTTTCACATGTCATTAATTCTTACTTGTCTAGCTGGCGCACTTACTGACTTCTTTGCATAGCTACTGACTGACCGAGTGACGTAGATCCTTTCCGAGTGGCAAGCTCTAATATGTATGACGAACATGCGAAACCATATCGATATAGGCAGATTATCATGTTGTAGTGGTGTTTAGACTTGAATCGAATAGTAGCTCATGTACGTTAGATGCTGTAATCTTGCTACCACTTATCAGCTCGGCGTGCTGTTTAATATATCTATGCATAACTTATTTCGTAAGCTCGTCGGCGCCACGCTCTCGCGGTAGCCAAAGCACATGGGGTCACTGTCGATTTCTCGGTACATTTGCATCATGGTGCTGGCTTACTGTGCTTACGCTTCTAATGTATCAGTCTATACAACCAGACCGGTCACTAACTGGGCACAGGCCATACCGCAGCGATATAGGCAAGCTGACCGCGCGTCTCTTAGCAGTAGTGCTTTACACGCGCGCGGCGGGTACACCTTGTAGCCATCCGCGACTCAACCGAGCTCATAGGTCGACCATCATAGATATGACACTAAAATACAGAGCTGCATACAGGCACATCGACCTGCAACATCCACCTGTATGGTCTGCATTACCGCACACGTGCTCGTATCTACGTAGACAGCAACAGTTTTGTCGCACGTAATACTCACTTAATACTGTAGTTTCAATTTGCGAGCGCACATTAGTGGAATACGCGCTGTGAACGTTGATAGACATACAACATGATTTAGCTTATGTCCCAATGAGTGAGTGTACTTGTCGTCTACGGGACGTGTATGCGGATAGGAACGGCCAGCTTGCGGCTGCCCACAGTAGCTGCACCATCCACCTGTATGGTCTGCATTACCGCACACGTGCTTGTATCTACATAGACAGCAACAGTTTTGTCGCACGTAATACTCACTTAATACTGTAGTTTCAATTTGCGAGCGCACATAAGTGGAATACGCGCTGTGAACGTTGATAGACGTACAACATGATTTAGCTTATGTCCCAATGAGTGAGTGTACTTGTCGTCTACGGGACGTGTATGCGGATAGGAACGGCCAGCTTGCGGCTGCCCACAGTAGCCGCAACATCCACCTGTATGGTCTGCATTACCGCTCACGTGCTCGTATCTACATAGACAGCAACAGTTTTGTCGCACGTAATACTCACTTAATACTGTAGTTTTAATTTGCGAGCGCACATTAGTGGAATACGCGCTGTGAACGTTGATAGACATACAACATGATTTAGCTTATGTCCCAATAAGTGAGTGTACTTGTCGTCTACGTGACGTGTATGCGGATAGGAACGGCCAGCTTGCGGCTGCCCACAGTAGCTGCAACATCCACCTGTATGGTCTGTATTACCGCACACGTGCTCGTATCTATGTAGACAGCAAGTTAATCGTCGTGTGTAGTGCTCACTCGATACTGTAGTCTCAATTTGTGAGCGCACATTAATGCAACGTACGCTGTGAGCGCTGATAGCACAGATATCATGGTTTGCAGTATACAAGTGAGCGAGTGTACTCTCGATCTATTGTAACGCGCAAGCAGAAGTAGACGGTCAGCTAGCAAGGGTTCACAGTAGATACCATGCGCTAAATAATTATATGAAACGCACTACCCTCTGTAGGTGCGTCAACACTATTGGCAGCGCCATAGTCAGTTTACCGTATGTGCGTCTCCATGCTATATAACGGCAGCCAGTATACAAATTTCAAAAATAGGTAGGAAAATGGGGGCCTAAAAGGGTATATATTCCAATTACTTGCTCTTCTGCTGCTTCTTTTGCTCGATGTAATTGGCGTTTCGAGCGGTCAGCTTGCGAGGGCGGCTGCGCCTCTTTTTCTTCTTGGGGTACCAGTCCGGACCCATCGCCTTCTTGACGTTCGCCAGGCTTTCCTGGCGGCGCACATCGGCCGAATCAGGTGGTGGGGGCTTTTCCTCCCAAAGCTCAACCGCTTTTTGGGCCGTTATCGCAGACAATACAGCGCCGCACGATGTCCCGCCCGCTGATTGTACCGGAATTCGTAGCCGTACTGCAGCTTCCCGCAGCAGACGCAGCGCGCTCGGGGATCCGTCGTAGACCGCTGCGGGTTCAGCAGAAGCGGGTCAATCTTCGCCTCGCATTGCTTGCACGTAGGGCCCACCATTTTGCAAACGTGCGGATGTTAGCAAAATATTTTGTTTTAACCAATTACTTGCGTCCAAATATTAGCCAATAGCTTGGAAATATAAGGCTGGTATTTATTATTTAGAAACATATTAAAAAGTTGATACTAACGTTTTGGCTTTGCTATAATATATTATTATCAGATTTCCAAACAAAAACATACTTTACATGCAATTTAAATTGCCTAAGACAATTATCTATCGTGCGCGCATGCATTCATCGGGTGTGGTGCACGGGAGCAGATAGCGAAATGCCCGTGCAGCTGCGCGCCTTCATTGCACGGTGGCAGTGGTGAGTTCCAGGTAAAGTACAAAATATATATTCGCAAAGTCGCTACAAAAAGCGCTGGTCGTGAAGTCTACTTTAATATTAAAAATACTATCGTCTCTACTTTAGAAAATGTGTGGAAAATAGCATCGCCGAGCTCTTACAAATGCGGCCTGTGAAGCTTATATTAGTAATATTAATACTATTAATATCGTCTTTACTTTGAAAAGTGTGTGGAAAATAACATCCCAGAGCTCTTACAAAATACTGGTCTGTGAAGTCTACATTAATAATAATAAATTTCTCTATTTGAAAAGTGCGCAGAGCGCTTGGAAAATAAAGTGGTTACTGTGCCCGATTTGCAGTACGTACGACAGGTTTTGCGTAGCTAAATGTCAATCTCCCCGCTTCTAACCTTGTAACCTGTCGGTCTGTCCGTCCGTCAGTCCGTCGCATTCCCCGTCTTGCTGCTTTTTCCTGCCTTTTCGCATGGCTACACTCGGCCTGTCTTATACAGTTTCCTCCTATCCTACCGACCGCGCCTACCTTTCTGACTCGACCTAACTATGCTAAAATTACAAATATATCCAAAAGCGTTACACAATTAAATCGCGCCCTGATTGGTCAATACCTGCTGACCTGCGACACTGACTGGATCTGTCGCACGATCAGACTGCCTCTCGCTCTCGCGATTGGTCGTAAGGTTTACATTTCTGTCAAGCACGAAACGCATCGATTGGATGCAAACAGCCAGCAGATACTTGATTATTGCATTCAGTAGCGCAAAATCTGTCGTATGTACTGCAAATCGGGCACAGTAATCCCTTTTATTTTCTAAGAGCTCTGCACACTTCTCACATAGAGATATTTATTATTATTTATGTAGACCTTCACAGACCAGAATTTGTAAGAGCTCTG
>NW_003303730.1:154980-157879 GCF_000142945.1 Phytophthora infestans T30-4
TATAAAAGACGATCCGAGGAATGAACACCTCTTACCCTTGAACGGCCCGGACATAATGCTGGCCTCGATGCTTCTCTCGCGCAGTGACACAACCCGAAGCCGCGTTCCGTTGCAAAGTCCTGCGTCGCTATTCAGATTTCTAATCATGATAATAGGTGTTCCAACCTTCAGAACAATCCTGTGCGGAGGGATACCGGAGAAGTTAAGAGAGTTTAAGAACTCCTGCTCAAACATATTTGCATCCGCGACCCCTTCAAGGCTGTCCACCGAGAGATACTCCTTCGTTTCACCCGACAGCCGTTCCGCAACCATGTCGTTGATACGCCGAACACTTGCATTTGTGGGGGCTAGTATGGCTCGCTCAACGAAGTATTCATCGGGTAAATTCTCAGTATCGACGCCCGGGTACACCGCATCTATGAGTGCGTTGACGTTGCGGACTCGTCGGTCTTCTTCAACTTCGTCCAAGTCTCGCTCGTGCTCCTCGTCCGCCGGAGGGAGTAACCTGAAACTTGGTGGAGGCTCCATATCCGCGTCTTCTTCATCAGAGGTCATTTCTTGCACCCATCGCTCTGGAATGATACACATGTCGCGTGGGAGGCATATATCGCCATCACCGATCTCATGATTGACTGGATAACGACCTTCTCCAATTTGAAGTAAAAATTCAGAGAATTCCGCTAACTCAGCCGCACTGGCCGCGTCTGGGGCGGTGCGGACACGCATGTTCTCGGTCAGCCGCACTTGACGCAAATGCTCCATAGGGGCGAAGACTTGAAGCAAGCTTGAATCGTCTCCGCACGCGTAGCATCCTTCAGTACAGGTAGGATCTGGCGGTGATCACCGCTGAACACCATTACCTTTCCGCCGAACGGCTCCAGCTCGTTCTTCATAATATCCCGAAGCGACCTGTCAACAGCCTCAAAGCAAGCTCGATTCATCATCGGCGCTTCGTCCCAAATGATCAAACTCGCGCTACGAATCAATTCGGCTTTTTGGCTCTGCCATGAAAGGCTGCACGTCGACGTCTCTGTTAGTTTGAGGGGAATCCGGAACGTCGAATGCGCGGTATGACCTCCGGCTAACAGGGTGGCTGCAATCCCACTCGATGCAACCGCGATGGCAACCTTACGTTGCATCCGAACGTGAGCGAGTATTTGCTCGAGTAGAAATGACTTTCCTGTTCCACCTGGACCATCCAAAAAGAAAAGCTTCTGCCCTCCAACCGGTCTGCTCACAGCAGCAATAACTTGGTCAAAAATATCCCTCTGGTTGCTGTTCAAGTGGTCTGCCTGCTCCGCAACATGCTCCAGTTCGTTTTGGGGGTACGCGTCAATCTCTTGCTGGACAACATCAACAGACGCTGTGTTCGGGTCGTCCACTTGAGCAGATACATCGTCGTAATCGGCTAGCAGAGGAAGGCCGTACATGTCGAGAGACTTTTGGTTTGAAGCCAAGTAATCAGCCAAATTCTTCAACGCCTTGTACTCTGCCATTCGAAGACGCACCTGCTCTTCGCGTACATTATGCAGGTCTGCGTCTCTTACCTCAATGCTTCGTGCATAATCCTCTGACATATCCTTTTTGAACCTGTCCCATAGATCTTTGGCATTACCAGGCATGGAGTAAACCAAAATGATGCCGAAGAGTTGGCGTAGCTGGTACGGCATCTTGACCTCGGCGGCTTCGCGTAAGCAATGTATCCACTCGTCGTCATTTTCCAAATATCCAAGCGCCAAAGCTGCTTGCTGATATGTAGGATGTTCCGTACCATCAACCGTTCGAAGATCCGCAAAGGACTTAGGCGAGCGTCGGTTACACAGGAGAAGTCGTGAGTAGAAGCGTTCCGGGTCCTGCGGAGATACGTGTACCAAGCGTCCCAGAGAAGCAACGTACTTCTTATACGGTTCCCACGTCTTGTGCTCTGTCCACCTGTACTTCCGCGGTACATCCTTGTACAGTAGATTGACCGTAGCTTCTGGGTTACGCGCGCACAGCTTGAAAAACTCCGTCAGCATTGATCTGTCCCCGCGGTTAATCAAGTTGTGAAGCTGGGGGGTCGTCGCTTGGTCGCGATAAGCAACCATGCTCATCCTTTCCAAGTGGATAGGTAGCGTCACGACAGAATGTGTTGATCCTTGTGTTGGATGCATGAATAGCCGCATGCAAGCTTCTACCGGAGAAATATACCTCCCAAGGAGATATTGAAGAATTTCGTTCGCCCGAATTTCTTCGCCTTCAATCGTGATTGTCGTCATGTCCGAGCCCTTGTAGACGTACTTGTAGATGTACTTGATGGCCTTGTTCGTGGCACAAACCTCGACGTTGATGTGGCAGTTGTATTTCTGCGAAAGGAACGGATTGTACGGGACCACCCATTGATTGATGGTCGCGTTGTCCCATACTTTCCCCTTATGGCACAAAATTCCATCCGGACGGCGACCACGCTTGTACGTGGGGTATTTGTCGGGGGTCATCACCGTTTCGTCCGCGAGCGCTTTTGGAAACTTCTTGGAGCACCTTCCGTTCTTCATGCACGGGCAGTTCGGGTTCTGTTGACCACAGGGTCCATGCAGCATATTGGAAATCACCGTATCGTACAGCTCGGGGTACTTCTCTTTGTCCGGGAGCTCCGAGGATACCAGCTTATCGACGTCTTCCTTGGTAGTGGGCTTGTCCTCCGGACGCAGGATAAGCAGTATGTGGGCGTGGGGAAGACCACGCTTCTGATATTCCACTACGTGGACTCGAGCGGCTTGAATCCCCAGCACACCCTCATCGAGGTCCTTGTTAAGAGCTTTTAGTTTCTCCATGAACACGCGAGCCACGATGTCCGGTCGGTCGGATGCTTTCTCTCCAGGGCGTAAGTTTTCCTTGATCTCAGGCCAGTTCGGGTTGC
>NW_003303730.1:158204-159468 GCF_000142945.1 Phytophthora infestans T30-4
GCAGGAAAAAGCAGCAAGACTGGGAATGCGATGGGACTGACGGACGGACAGACCGACAGGGTACAAGGTTAGAAGCGGGGAGGACTAGCGCTCTGGGCGCCGCTCCGCGGACGCTAGGGCATGGTTGGTTGGTGTAGTGTGGGCTGTCCGCCTCCCGCTGCGCTACGGCGGATGGAAGAACATTCTGAAATCAAAGCTAAATGTATTATATGTATTACGTGCCCTACCCAGTCCGCGTTCCAAAGATCTCCCTGTACACAATATTGTTGGTGTGTACGTTCCCGTCCTCATCGATGGCCTCTGGATCTACAGCAATCTTGATCGCCTTCCTCGAAGTAACTCTCGACAACGCCACATAAAGCTGCCCATGTGCGAAGACCGGTGATTCCAGGTATATACCCACGTGGTGGATCGATTGTCCTTGGGCCTTGTTGATAGTCATGGCGAACGCTGGAACCACGGGGAACTGCTTACGCTTGAGTTTGAACGGGAACTCCTTGTCATCGTCCTCACTATAAAAGACGATCCGAGGAATGAACACCTTCTTACCCTTGAACGGCCCGGACATAATGCTGGCCTCGATGCTTCTCTCGCGCAGTGACACAACCCGAAGCCGCGTTCCATTGCAAAGTCCTGCGTCGCTATTCAGGTTTCTAATCATGATGATAGGTGTTCCAACCTTCAGAACAATCCTGTGCGGAGGGATACCGGAGAAGTTAAGAGAGTTCAAGAACTCCTGCTCAAACATGTTTGCGTCCGCGACCCCTTCGAGGCTGTCCACCGAGAGATACTCCTTCGTTTCACCCGATAGCCGTTCCGCAACCATGTCGTTGATACGCCGAACACTTGCATTTGTGGGGGCTAGTATGGCCCGCTCAACGAAGTATTCATCGGGTAAATTCTCAGTATCAACGCCCGGGTACACCGCATCTATCAAGGCGTTGACATTGCGGACTCGTCGGTCTTCTTCAACTTCGTCCAAGTCTCGCTCGTGCTCCTCGTCCGCCGGAGGTAGTAGCCTGAAACTTGGGGGAGGCTCCATATCCGCGTCTTCTTCATCAGAGGTAATTTGTTGTACCCGTCGTTTCTGGGATGATACACATGTCGCGTGGAAGGCATATGTCGCCATCACCCGATCTCATGGTTTGACTGGATAACCGGCCCTTCTCCGATTTTGAAGTAAAAATTCAGAGAACTCTGCTTAGCTTCAGCCCGCACTGGCCCGCGTCTGGGGGCGGTGCGGACACCGCATGTTCTCGGGTCA
>NW_003303730.1:162276-164780 GCF_000142945.1 Phytophthora infestans T30-4
ACAGTGCCGCACGCTGCCCCGTCCGCTGATTGTACGGAACGCGTAACCGTACTGCAGCTTCCCGCAGCAGACACAGCGCGCCTGGGAATCCGTTGTGGGTTCTGCAGAAGCGGGTCAATCTTCGCCTCGCATTGCTTGCAGGTAGGGCCCACCATTTTGCAAACTGTGAGTATGTTAGCAAATTATATTGTTCTAACCAATTACTTGCGTCCAAATATTAGCCAATAGCACGGAAATATAATGCTGGTATATATTATTTAGAAACATATTAAAAAGTTGATATTTAATATTTTGGCTTTGCTATAATAGTACTTTTATCATATTTCCAAACAAATACATACTTTAAATGCAATATAAATTGACTAAGAGACTATGTATCGTGCGCGCTTGCATTCGTCGGGTGCGGTGCACGGGAGCAGATAGCGCAATGACCGTGCAGCCGCGCGCCTTTATTGCACGGTGGCAGTGGTGAGTGCCAGGTGAAGTAAAAAATGTTTATATATTCGCAGAGTCCCTACAAAAAGCGCTGGTCGTGAAGCCTACTTTAATATTAAAAAAATACTATCGTCTCTACTTTAGAAAGTCTGTGGAAAAAAGCATCGCCGAGCTCTTACAAATGCGGCCTGTGAAGCTTATATTAATAATATTAATACTATTGACCTTGTGACGTTCCAGGACCCTGCGGCTGCTTCAGCATCAACTGGTTCATTTGTTGAAGCTGCTGGAGCATCGGTGACTGCGTGGACGTCACGGCGCTCACGTTCCTCAGCGTCGTTCCACTATTCGCAAATGCGTCCTCTTCTTCCACAGGGAGGTTGCAGATTCTTGAACCGTAAAAAGGCGCATGCTTCCTGGATAGACGCAGCTAAGTTCGCGTTCGAAACGGCCCGCAGCTAGCGCTCTGGGCGCCCGCTCCGCGAACGCTAGGGCATGATTGGTTGGTGTAGAGAGGGCCGACCACCTCCGCTGCGCTGCGGTGGGCTTAGAATTTCTACTCAAAGCGAAGCACCATATAGTACATGTATACTGTGATCTACGTATATTATGCTCCAAAACAGCACCGCACACAGTATCCTTAGTGCTCACATGTTATTGTAGACATGACCAGGGTTTAACGTGATCTGCAAGAAGAGCACCGTCTTACCCGGGAAGTGTTTGTCTATAATCTCGTTTGAGCGCATTGCTCCCAAAATGACACGAATCGGAGGCGCGCGTGGTTGCAAAGCTAATATATGCTGTACGGAAGACGGTTCAGTATCAATGATGCTACGAAATATACGTTGATCGGTGAGGAATCCCAGTGTAGCTAGAGTAAGTACGCCTACTCAAACGTATTTTACCCATCTGCACGTCATCGCCGTAAGGCAGTCGACACATATCACCGATTGCGACGGTCGAATAGAGCAATGTTAATCAGCTCCGCGCGCGAAGTATCTTTTAGGATAGGTAGTATATGCCGATGGTCGCCACAAACATCAATATTATGCTTTGAAATTATTCTGCTGAGCTGTTTGTGATTACTGAAGGGTATTTCCACTATCTTCCGCATGCATTTATCTTACTTGCATAGCTGACGTACTTTCTTACTTATTTGTATAGCTTCTGACTGACAGAGTGGCGTAAATCCTTTCCGACTGACATTATACTGGGTCCGATATGTACGATAAAAGGCCTCGTCCAGATCGGACGAAGAGGCACCACTGCGTGCACATTCTTTCGACCGGCTGCAACATACGAAGATATATGGCTGTAGGCAGAGTATCAGATCGTAGTGATGGTTAGACTTGAATTGAATAGTAGTTCATGTACATTAGATGGAGTACTTTCGCTGCCTACTTATCAGCTCGGCGTGCTATTTGATGTGTCCGTGCATATCCCGCAATGCCGCCAATGGGTGTTGTCGTGATAGCCAACACCCATGCACTGGGTTACTGCTGCGATCTCGGTACTTTTGTATCGTCGTGCTAGCCTACTGTACCTACGATTATGATGTATCCGTCTATATGATCCAGCACGTCACTATTCGGGCACAGGTCATACCCGCGGTGATACAGGCAAGCTGATCAGGCGTCTGTTAGCAGTATTCAAAGCAATATATACGCGCGCGGCGGGTACACATTATAGCCATCCGTGACTCAACCGAGCTCTTATCTCGGCCATTATGGACAGGGCGCTAAAGTAAAGTACTGCGTACAGACACATCTCCTTGCGATGGCCGCTTGTATGGGTCATCACTACCGCATACGTGGTTGTGTCCATGTAGACAGCAGCTTTATTCATGGGCGCATAGTGCTCACTCAATACTGAAGCTTACATTTCGTGAGCGCACATTAGTGGAAATATAAACTGTGAGGGTGGTCGTACATATAGCATGGGTTTTGCGTGTTCCAAGTGAGCAGTGTTCTTTCCATCTACGGAACGCGTATGAGATAGGAACCGCCAGCTCGAAAGGTAACAGTAGATACCATGCGCTATTATTATATGGAAACGCGCTACAACTTCCG
>NW_003303730.1:165219-252099 GCF_000142945.1 Phytophthora infestans T30-4
CCAAGCAGCTGTACATGGTACTTCAGACGCGCATCGCGCTGTTGCCTCTTGTGTACGTCAAAGCTGTTGCCTCAGGCCCTGTTGAGTGGTTGCCCAGGTCTGTTCGATACCGTCCAGCCCCTTCAGATCATGTCAGTAGTATGCGCAGGGTGTCCGAGAACGACCCAGCCCCTCACGGGGCTCACACAGCTCCGAAAATGCTCTTAAACTGTCTATTATGACGCTATGCTATCTAAGTGTACAGGCGCGGGGCTCACTCATGCTCTTAAAGTGTTTTTTGTCTTGATCTCTTGTTCTTGAGCTGTCCTTGCACTTGGTCTTGGGCTCCTTGCTCTTGTGAGACCGACTGCTGCATTCCTTTCCGTCCCGCCAGAAGTGCTCTCGCAAAGTGTGTTTTGATGCGGGAGCTCACACTTTAAGAGCACCTCTGTATTGCGGAACTGTAACGACTCTTCCGCATGTGGCTGCAACTTCGGTTTGGCCAATTGGCAGCACGCGCCACTCGCTTTTGGAGCGTGGACACTCGCGGTGGGTCTAGGACCCCTAGGCGCGTGCATGGTGGTAGACGCTCCCAGTCACACCCACCCCAACCTGATTGCGATCGCTACCAACTGCCATACCACTTTGGAGTCTCGGGGCAAGCCTCAGACTGTATCCTGAGAGGTCTCTCTTGAATATATAGTAGGGCAAGGAGCCCCACGCCCGTACATACATGCATCTACATCTACAACTACCCTACTGCTATTATACAGCCAGCGCACCTTGTCCTCTCCGCGCCGTCGCTCAAAAATCCAATTTTGTGTTTTGAATGAAAAGTGAGTCGAAAAATTTTGCCCAATCAGGGCGCGATTTAATTGTGTCACGCTTTTGGATATATTTGTAATTTTAGCATAGTTAGGTCGAGTCAGAAAGGTAGGCGCGGTCGGTAGGATAGGAGGAAACTGTATAAGACAGGCCGAGTGTAGCCATGCGAAAAGGCAGGAAAAAGCAGCAAGACGGGGAATGCGATGGACTGACGGACGGACAGACCGACAGGTTACAAGGTTAGAAGCGGGGAGACTAGCGCTCTGGGCGCCCGCTCCGCGGACGCTAGGGCATGGTTGGTTGGTGTAGTGTGGGCTGTCCGCCTCCGCTGCGCTACGGCGGATGGAAGAACATTCTGAAATCAAAGCTAAATGTATTATCTGCATTACGTGCCCTACCAAGTCCGCGTCCCAAAGATCTCCCTGTACACAATATTGTTGGTGTGTACGTTCCCGTCCTCACCGATGGCCTCTGGATCCACCGCAATCTTGATCGCCTTCCTTGAAGTAACTCTCGACAAAGCCACATACAGCTGGCCATGTGCGAAGACCGGTGATTCCAAGTAGATACCCACGTGGTGGATCGATTGTCCTTGGGCCTTGTTGATAGTCATGGCAAACGCTGGAACCACGGGGAACTGCTTACGCTTGAGTTTGAACGGGAACTCCTTGTCATCGTCCTCACTATAAAAGACGATCCGAGGAATGAACACCTTCTTACCCTTGAACGGCCCGGACATAATGCTGGCCTCGATGCTTCTCTCGCGCAGTGACACAACCCGAAGCCGCGTTCCATTGCAAAGTCCTGCGTCGCCATTCAGGTTTCTAATCATGATGATAGGTGTTCCAACCTTCAGAACAATCCTGTGCGGAGGGATACCGGAGAAGTTAAGAGAGTTCAGGAACTCCTGCTCAAACATGTTTGCGTCCGCGACCCCTTCGAGGCTGTCCACCGAGAGATACTCCTTCGTTTCACCCGATAGCCGTTCCGCAACCATGTCGTTGATACGCCGAACACTTGCATTTGTGGGGGCTAGTATGGCCCGCTCAACGAAGTATTCATCGGGTAAATTCTCAGTATCAACGCCCGGGTACACCGCATCTATCAAGGCGTTGACATTGCGGACTCGTCGGTCTTCTTCAACTTCGTCCAAGTCTCGCTCGTGCTCCTCGTCCGCCGGAGGTAGTAGCCTGAAACTTGGGGGAGGCTCCATATCCGCGTCTTCTTCATCAGAGGTAATTTGTTGTACCCGTCGTTCTGGGATGATACACATGTCGCGTGGAAGGCATATGTCGCCATCACCGATCTCATGGTTGACTGGATAACGGCCTTCTCCGATTTGAAGTAAAAATTCAGAGAACTCTGCTAGCTCAGCCGCACTGGCCGCGTCTGGGGCGGTGCGGACACGCATGTTCTCGGTCAGCCGCACTTGACGCAAATGCTCCCATAGCGGGGAAGACTTAAAGCAAGCTTGAATCGTCTCCGCACGCGTAGCATCCTTCAGTACAGGTAGAATCTGGCGGTGATCACCGCTGAACACCATTACCTTTCCACCGAACGGCTCCAGCTCGTTCTTCATGATATCCCGAAGCGACCTGTCAACAGCCTCAAAGCAAGCTCGGTTCATCATCGGCGCTTCGTCCCAAATGATCAAACTCGCGCTACGAATCAATTCGGCTTTTTGGCTCTGCCATGAAAGGCTGCACGTCGACGTCTCTGTTAGTTTGAGGGGAATCCGGAACGTTGAATGCGCGGTATGACCTCCAGTTAACAGAGTGGCCGCAATCCCACTCGATGCAACCGCGATGGCAACCTTACGTTGCATCCGAACGTGAGCGAGTATTTGCTCGAGTAGAAACGATTTTCCTGTTCCACCCGGACCATCCAAAAAGAAAAGCTTCTCCCCTCCAACCGGTCTGCTCACAGCAGCAATAACTTGGTCAAAAATATCCCTCTGGTTGCTGTTCAAGTGGTCTGCCTGCTCCGCAACATGCTCCAGTTCGTTTTGGGGGTACGCGTCAATCTCTTGCTGGACAACATCAACAGACGCTGAATCCGGGTCGTCTACTTGAGCGGATACATCGTCGTAATCGGCTAGCAGAGGAAGGCCGTACATGTCGAGGGACTTTTGGTTCGAAACCAAGTAATCAGCCAAATTCTTCAACGCCTTGTACTCCGCCATTCGAAGACGCACCTCCTCTTCGCGTACATTAAGCCGGTCTGCGTCTCTTTTCTCAATGCTTCGTGCATGATCCTCTGACATATCCTTCTTGAACCTATCCCATAGATCTTTGGCATTACCAGGCATCGAGTAAACCAAAATGATGCCGAAGAGTTGGCGTAGCTGGTACGGCATCTTGACCTCGGCGGCTTCGCGTAAGCAATGTATCCACTCGTCGTCATTTTCCAAATACCCAAGCGCCAAAGCGGCTTGCTGATATGTAGGATGTTCCGTACCATCAACCGTTCGAAGATCCGCAAAGGACTTAGGCGAGCGTCGGTTACACAGGAGAAGTCGCAAGTAGAAGCGTTCCGGGTCCTGCGGAGATACGTGTACCAAGCGTCCCAGAGAAGCAACGTACTTCTTGTACGGTTCCCACGTCTTGTGTTCCGTCCACCTGTACTTCCGCGGTACATCCTTGTACAGTAGATTGACCGTAGCTTCTGGGTTACGCGCGCACAGCTCGAAAAACTCCGTCAGCATTGATCTGTCCCCGCGGTTAATCAAGTTGTGAAGCTGGGGGGTCGTCGCTTGGTCGCGATAAGCAACCATGCTCATTCTTTCCAAGTGGATAGGTAGCGTCACGACAGAATGTGTTGATCCTTGTGTTGGATGCATGAATAGCCGCATGCAAGCTTCTACCGGAAAAATATACCTCCCAAGGAGATACTGAAGAATTTCGTTCGCCCGAATTTCTTCGCCTTCAATCGTGATTGTCGTCATGTCCGAGCCCTTGTAGACGTACTTGTAGATGTACTTGATGGCCTTGTTCGTGGCACAAACCTCGACGTTAATGTGGCAGTTGTATTTCTGCGACAGGAACGGATTGTAGGGGACCACCCATTGATTGATGGTCGCGTTGTCCCATACTTTCCCCTTATGGCACAGAATTCCATCCGGACGGCGACCACGCTTATACCTGGGGTATTTGTCGGGGGTCATCACCGTTTCGTCCGCGAGCGCCTTTGGGAACTTCTTGGAACACCTTCCGTTCTTTATACACGGGCAGCTCGGGTTCTGTTGACCACAGGGTCCATGCAGCATATTAGAAATCACCGTATCGTACAGCTCGGGGTACTTCTCTTTATCCGGGAGCTCCGAGGACACCAGCTTATCGACGTCTTCCTTGGTAGTGGGCTTGTCCTCCGGACGCAGGATAAGCAGTATGTGGGCGTGGGGAAGACCACGCTTCTGATATTCCACTACGTGGACTCGAGCGGCTTGAATCCCCAGCACACCCTCATCGAGGTCCTTGTTAAGAGCTTTTAGTTTCTCCATGAACACGCGAGCCACGATGTCCGGTCGGTCGGATGCTTTCTCTCCAGGGCGTAAGTTTTCCTTGATCTCAGGCCAGTTCGGGTTGCATGTCATCGTAATGAACAGGTTCGGGGCTCCTGTTTCACGGACGATAGCCATGGCATCCAAGAAGCGTTGGTACATGTAGCGGGGACCACCTGTAAACTTCGGAGGTATAATTATCTTGCGTCCAACCTCACCCGCATCTGGCTCCGCCGACTCCTGCTCCGTATAATTCCCACGCCGAGTCCTACGTATGGCCGCCTCGTCGTCAGCTGCCATTCTGTGGATTTCAACAGACTCGCCACGCAACGCGTCCGTGAGTCCCTGGAGGGTTTCCAATCGATACTGGAGCTGGTTCTTCTTGATGAAGCGCAGGCGCTCTTGTTCGCATTTGGCCCATTGGTCAACGCAGTATTGCTGCGTCAGTCGCCCACCGCGCAGGATAAGCGAATTACTAACCGTCCGGTCGTAAAGCAGATACGCCTCATATTCCCGAACGGACATGGTTAAGGGGTCACCGTGGCGATCGACGGGATTACCAACGTAGGGGATATCGTAAGTCCAGCCATTATCCCCGTACGGAAACAGTAGAGGGTACTGCAGCGGGTCGTAGGTAACGCTCGTCTCAAAGATGCGCTTGAAACCTCCTCCTGTCGTGTGTAGGATTATATCCCGATGTTCAGCCGCGTTTGTATCGATCACAACGGCTGCCACCTCCGATGCCGTTGGGGTGTTATGCGTACCCGGATTCGCATTCCGTGTCACGTGCAGACGCAGCTTAAGGTGATCCCCCTCCGGAAGAAAATTACTCAAGGCTAACGACGGGTCATGGTCATCAACGTCTTCCCCTGCCTCTCGGCGTCGTTCGTGCTCCCTGATGGCTGCTGCATACGCATCCCAACCACGATCTATCAAAAATCTACGCGCGTTGATAAATTCTTGTGTGTACGGGTTGTGCGCCACCATCATTTGGTCAATCGTTTCCATAACGGCGCGATCGAGGCCTTGGGTCATGTTCATACGGCTTCTCACACGGGCATCCATGTCGGGATCGTTAAAGTAAACTTGGGCATACATGGAGCGGCCGAATGCTGGAGGTAGTAACGATCCCATGCGATGACACACTGACCCTTGTACACGGAAGTTGTAGACACCATTCCGTGTCACGCTTTCGTCAACGCTTAGAGGCCGAGACCGCGAAGCTCCCATGGACGTAAAAGCGAATACGTTGTTGTAGGCCCGGATTGACCGCATGAAAGTCGGGTTTTCGAAAAGTGTTAGAAGCGCATCAGGGGCTGTTCGCGAAGTCGGAACGAACACCAGTCCGTTACGACAACAGCATCCGTCTGTCTCTTGCGGAAACTTCCAAGCGTTGCAGTAGTGACAAACTCGCTCGTTCTCCCCGTTGTCGTCAGTGTAACGCGTGAAGTAGTGGCGCCCCCCGGAAACGCTGGAAGGGTCAAAACTTTCGTGGTGTGCGAGGCCCTTCTTATACTGCCGAGACCGCCGGCGGAACCGCTCGTGCTCTTTTCGCTGATCCCTTTGTTCTTCCGTCATGGCTTCTCTTCGAGCTCTGTGCGCGGCTGCGTCCCGATCACGCTCTGCTTGACGCTGCTCATACGTCATGTCCCCTCTGTGGTCTCTCCGTGAAGCCGTATTTTGATCGCGCTCAGATTGGCGCTGCTCATACGCCATGCCCCCTCTGTGGTCTCTCCGTGAAGCCGTATTTTGATCGCGCTCAGATTGACGCTGCTCATCTGACATGCCTTCCCGGCGAGCTTCGTGCTCCACTGCATCGCGAATCCTTGCATTTTGACTGGCCTCCTCTGGTCTTGTGGCTCTGTGGTTGGCTTGCGCGTCGCGGCTATATGCTCGATGAACCGAGAGGTCTTCTGGCTCCAGTCGACCCCGTCGGACCCTCGCTTGTTCGGCATTTCGGCCGCGGTCTCGAATAGCCTGGGATTCGGATCTGTTAGCTCTGCGTATGCGCTTTCTCTCCGCGTCTTTCTCTCGTGCCCGTTGTTTTTGTGAGCTCGTCATAGCAGCTCGCCTGACGCGGGCTCTTTCTGCATCACGCGCACGTGTAGCTGCTGCGCTATCGTCGACCGTAGGTCCTGACATTCCAATCTGAAAGTCGTGGGTATCGTGTTGCCTGTCGCGACGCGTCTCCTCCTCGAATCGTCGTTGATGCTCCGCAGGATCGTCTTCTTCCGTTTTCTCCTCACGCTCTACCGCCGGACCAGAAGCTCTCATCTGTCCGGATTCAGTTGGTGCTGGGGTTTCAACTAACTCGAGCTGCTCCAATTCTTGGATTGCCTTGCGGTAGCGGGCCTCTGCGCTACGAAGCCTCTGTTTACGGAGATGTCTTTCCTTACGCGACTCTTCGTGGGATTGGGATGCGTTCTCACGCCGGGCTCGTTGTACGCGATCATCTAGTTCCTCGCGGGTAATTCTAATCATTGAACAGAGTTAGTCTAGTTAATTGTACAGCAAAGCCCGCTACTCAGTTGTTGGGAAACCTTTTCCTTTTCCTCGGGGCTCTTGCCATGGCCTCGTATCTTGAGCTGGACTGTCGCCTGATTTAGACAGAACAAAATCACATTGGCTGTTAGACTCGAAAGTCTAAGTGCACTGGGAGCTACTTTACAGCTATTTCATGAATATAAGCACCAGAACATGGACACAGCAGCTTAAGCAACGTGGTATTCGAATAGAGCCCCGAACTTTCCTTTCCAGTACTAATCCAGAAGCCCTCTGTGAATAGAACACACCACTGTCATTTCCATCCCGGCTCCTCGGATTACAAACAACTTAGGGGTATCGTCACTCTAGGGGGCTTGTTGGTCCAGTCAGCTTTTGCTTAGGCCCTCCCCTTGGCCGACGTGTTACAGCCCTCAGCTCACGTTCCGCGGGCCCAAATTACCTTGCACCGCTGTGGACCAAGCAGCTGTACATGCTAATTCAGACGCCGCATCGCGCTGTTGCCTCTTGGGTACGTCAAAGCTGTTGCCTCATCCCTGTTGAGTGGTTGCCCAGGTCTGTTCGATACCGTCCAGCCCTTCAGGTCATATCCGTAGTATGCACAGGGTGTCCGAGAACGACCCAGCCCCTCACGGGGCTCACACAGTTCCGAAAATGCTCTAAAACTGTCTATTATGACGCTATGCTATCTAAGTGTACAGGCGCGGGGCTCACTCATGCTCTTAAAGTGTTTTTTTGTCTTGATCTCTTGTTCTTGAGCTGTCCTTGCACTTGGTCTTGGGCTCCTTGCTCTTGTGAGACCGACTGCTGCATTCCTTTCCGTCCCGCCAGAAGTGCTCTCGCAAAGTGTGTTTTGATGTGGGAGCTCACACTTTAAGAGCACCTCTGTATTGCGGGACTGTAACGATTCTTCCGCATGTGGCTGCAACTTCGGTTTGGCCAATTGGCAGCACGCGCCACTCGCTTTTGGAGCGTGGACACTCGCGGTGGGTCTAGGACCCCTAGGCGCGTGCATGGTGGTAGACGCTCCCAGTCACACCCACCCCAACCTGATTGCTATCGCTACCAACTGCCATACCACTTTGGAGTCTCGGGGCAAGCCTCAGACTGTATCCTGAGAGGTCTCTCTTGAAAATAAAGTAGGGCAAGGAGCCCCACGCCCGTACATACATGCATATACATCTAAAACTACCCTACTGCTATTATACAGCCAGCGCACCTTGTCCTCTCCGCGCCGTCGCTCAAAAATCCGATTTTGTGTTTTGAATGAAAAGTGAGTCGAAAAATATTGCCCAATCAGGGCGCGAGTTAATTGTGTCACGCTTTTGGATATAATTGTAATTTTGGCATAGTGAGGTCGAGTCAGAAAGATAGGCGCGGTCGGTACGATGGAAAAAACTCTATTGGAAAGGCCGAGTGTAGCCATGCGAAAAGGCAGGAAAATACAGCAAGAAAGGAACCGGACGGACTTATTGACAGACGGACGGACAGGTTACAAGGTTAGGGAGCGGGAAATGTACAGTACTTCACCCCGTTTCCGCGCCCTTGGACCTTTGATAAACTTCCGGATGTGATGCTCTTGAATCGAAATGAACTATTGATTGCTAGCCAAAATCTGATTTATTTGCAAATCCTATATGGTCTACCCCTTATGTGATTGGCGACGCTCGGTCATTGGCGACAAATCCAGCAGCCAATCAAATTGATTTAAATTTCGTGTCGTCGCGCTTTATGTGCAATGTAATTTTGAGCATGTACCGGTAATACAGTCGTGCACCTCGTATTCGGCGGGGTGGAACATATAGAGTCTACGAGCTGCGAATATTTATAGAGGAGCAGATGAAATCCAAATGTACTACTTTGTATTACCTTAATTAAGTACAAATCATAAATCCATCTTCGACACAATACCAGTGTGATTCTCACAGTTTCGTATGGTCAATGTCGATACGTCTTGCCAACCTTCTGAGCACCACTTCATTGCTGTATAAATATTGACCTTTGTAAAACAGAGACAGTGTCCATGATGGCTCTGTATGGTGAAGTGATTGAGCTGATACATCGTGGCGGAAGTGCGGCGTTTCATCCCTCCTTGAGGTTATTTGGTCCAAAGGAGATGGGCAACTCATTTGCGCAATGCATGTGGCCCAATCATTAGATTGTGCAGGTTATTAAGCCATACCGGGGCCGAAAACGAGGTGCACGACTGTATAGTTTTTCTAAGCAGGTATCTTTTATGCTGGCAGAAAGGCTGGACCACCTCAAGAATTTGACTGTCGCCAATCACATAAGGAATACGGTACTTCAAAGTACGTTCTATAAAACATGTAAAAGAGCGAATTTATCTTAAAGATAGGCCTGAGTTTACGTACACCGACCGGTAATCATGAAGAGAGATGTTCTCTCAGATTCTTTTCATTTCGGAGCTCAATGCGGTCGATATCGCCAGCACCATTCTTCAATTCGCAACACAGTTCACAACTGCCGTCCTCTGAAGTGAACCCGACTGAGTCATGCGCCTTAGTTACATCCTCGTAGTGGTGATTGCAGTCACTCTACAGGCCTGCGTCTGTGCTATCCCCGTCATAAAAGAAGCCAACCAGGTCATGCTCGCTAATGGACCACTACCTAGCATCGTCAATACGGAGGGTGGGCGACTTTTGCGTGGCGTCAAGAAGCGTACAGCGGAGAGAGAAGTGCAGGAAGAGAGGATGTCTGGCGCGAAACTCAGCGAAAAGGGGAAACAATTCTTAAAATGGTTTTTTCGTGGCAGCGATACACGCGTTAAAGGCAGAAGCTGGAGATAAGCGTTGGGACACGGCGAGAAACAGTGAGGTTGATCTGGCGGTTCTCATTTCGGCTGCACCTTGCAACTTTTGTTCTGACCTCATAAAAATGAAGCCAACTTTGTCCATTCTTCGGTCACATCATCACCTTACTGAAAAACAATTCTATTACTATGAAAAAGCTATTGCTGGTCATGCTCCACTTTGCACAGACAGGTATGCTCTCATGTTGTCGACACTCGTGAAAACCGGCACAGGATGAAGGTATTAAAACGGAAACGCGACTAAATTTTTTGGCCGTTTACAGCGGGAAATTACACACTACTGAGTCTGTACTTTGGGCAGGAATTATTTTTCTATGTAACCTTCGCATTTTTTTTATTCGGGGAACGCAATAAACAAATACTACAGTACATCAGCGCAAGACACAAATTAAAAAGAATACTCAAATACCACACTTGATAAATAAATAAAAAAAGTTGCGCTTTTAGAAAAAGGTCCTTCACTGGCGACCCGGAGTCGAGGTCTCTTACAGCCCATAGAGCTTGTAATACCATGAACCGTAACGCTGTCTGAAATTGCTGAACTCGGCAGGGATTGGGACGACCTTGGGGCTATATTTCCTCGCCAACTTCCAGAACAACCGCTCCACGCTCGATTTATGTAGTGACGATAGTGTCATATTCTCTGCATGCCGCGAAAAGGACTCGAGACTCGAGTGACTCAGGAGTCGCTTTATCCTTTCCTCATCTTCCATCTCGTCACAGTGTATCTCGTTCGCGTGGTGACGCAAGAAACTCTTTCCTCCATCAACACCATGGTCTAAATCAACGGAAGCAATTGTATATGGCGATACCAGCATCAACCCGCTAAAAGTTCCACCGTAGGCTGCGGCTTCAGCGTTAGTGCTTGTCAGGAGAACGGCTATTGAAGCGACGGCAAAGACGCGGGAAACATGCATTGTCAACTGGTTTGCTTTAGGTTTCCAGCGACCCTGCTGAGCTCTCGACAAACTGAAGAATGGATGCAATTAGATACAAAATGCGTTGACAGTCTGTGGGTGCGGCACAAACAAACAGCAAATATTTCCCGTATACTTGCTTGATGGCGTTCGTTACAGATGGAACTACAGCTAGCCTGGTGAGATCCTGGTACTGCACGCTTGCTTTCCATTCTGCATCTTTTTGGTGGAGCTCGCTTCTTTTATTTTTTTGCAGAATAAAGCATAATATATGGTACATTTCAGCATGCATGATTCTCTATGAAGAAGAGTTACAGTGAATATATAAATTGAATTGATCCAGCATTACTGCTGGTACATGAATGTTGCCTTTCATTAAACACGAATAGGGTCGTGCAATGTCGTCCAGCAGTCCCTGTTGACCCAGCTAACCCTCAAGATCGGCTAGTGCAGGACGTACGAAAATTCTTGCGTGCATTCGAGTTATGGGAACGATTGGATATAAAGTGCGCTTAGTGCACATTTTCAGTGAATTTGATTCTCACACCTGTTTTTTTGTTTGCTCGTACAGGCGTTGACGCGACACTTTTAGTAAGCGATTGATTATGCGACAGAAATGGTAATCGGTTATGCGACACTGTCTTAGATGCATTAAATTATAATTGAGTGCTGTGCAACCAATTTATACCTCCGACCTTGTAGAAAATAGGCGCTGTCAACGGACGGTTGATTCATAGCTACACTCCTAACTTAATGTTGAGGTCTGTCAAATTATAATCAGGAAGGAGTTCTATCAGCCAGTCTAAGCCTAAATCAACCCTTTACAGTACTGAGTCTTAGCCTTACAAGGTCGTGCGCGACTTGGACATGTAGAGAAGCCGATGAGCTCCGGACTCAGCCTTGAAGCCCCAAACGTTCGTTTTTTAATCTGGCTGAGGAGACTTTTTAATTTACCCCCTCTACAGTTTTCATTGCCCACTAAAAGTGATCTCGGCGGATTTCGCCGATGATGGTGTCCGTGAGCTGCAACGATTAGCACACAGCACTGCTGCGACAGCACGACGGAAAAGTTGAGCCTCAAATTGGGGCACTTGAGAACCACGTTGGGGAGGAGAAGAGGCTCTTGCGAGGCCGCAAAGTGGTGGACGATGAAGACGACGACTATGGCATCTCCGATATCGACGATGACGACGAGGAAGAGAGGAAGGGCGGTGCTAACCTCTTTTCCAGCTCAAAGCTTGACCAAACGCTGAGCGGAGTCAAGGAGTTCAAGAGATACAAGAATTTGAATGCATACGGCTATTCCCCGAGCACGCTTTAAAGCAAGCTGGAACGTCTGTACGGCGACAGATACAGAAACCTCTGGCAGAGATACCGCGCCAACTACTACACCATCTAAGACTGCTACACGTGTCGGCAAGTCCTGTAGTCTGCGTCAGGTTAGCACGAGTCTGACTGACTCACGACATTACTACAATTTTCCTACTCTGACGGATAGCAACAATAAAAAGATGCATCTACAGATATTCCTCACGATTATGCAGCGTTAGCTGGTGTAGTTAAGTCTTCCTTTGTCGATTAAATTTTCAGGACTCCGATTGTTTGCTTCATGAACAAGAGCAAATGCATGTAGTTGCTAAATGATGGTGGGGGCGATTGGCACGTAAATGATCGTCACCACAAGAGAATTAATAATATATTAAGACTTTGGTAACGAAGGATACCCAGCCTGACTACAGTAGTACTTCCTCTGTCCGGAAATCTTAAGAACTAGAATAAAGCCTAAACTAAACTTAAATAATTGTGCATAGTTTTGCGGATTGCTGTGAAAATTCTCAAATATTTAATTTACATGAAACCTATCCAAAGGAAGCATCTAGTATTTTATTAAATCAATACTAGGAGTCTGACATTATTTCAGTTTTCAGTAATCCTTGGAAAAAACTTAAAGCACTTATCAAAATACCAAAAAAAAACTAAAACAAAAATAATTATTTTTAAAAGCTGAAAAATATAAATAATTTTAAAAATCAGCTAATGGTGGGATACCTGCTAGTGAAAAAAAAATTATAATAGTAATAACAGCAATCGTTCGGCTAATAAAGTGTAATTTTACTACCTGTACTTAAGTTTGAAACATAAACCTCACACCTTGAGCAAACAAACCACGAATCGTGCGAGAAATTGGTTTGTATGTAATATAAATAAAATCCCAAACCACAATTACTGTCGGCGCTGGTTTGCGGTAACATAAATCTAATTTTCAAGCCAAAGAGCCTGTTTGGAGTTCCGCACGGTTATAGGCTTGAATATCCTACGCTACAAGTGAGTGCGTCAGAAGATCGCACCCTCCCTGCAAAGCCGCACCCTTTCAAGATACTTAGCTGTTTTCCTTAATGCCGTGACGGGTGAGAGCTATGTGGTATCGATCATTTCAAAAAATTCCTTGTCGTTTCCAGCAATTCCACCAGCACCAGGCCTGACAAACTTACATAAAGCTGCTTAGATTTGTGGAGGAGAACGTGCAGCTAAGCCAACGTCAACAAATACTTTGAGCCCCGGTGCTACTATTCCAGTGCCTCCACATGTGACTCAAGCTATTCGCGATTACGTCCCTCTCGACGGCTTTACTGTGGTTTAAAGCGCAGGGGGGGGCACTACATTATTCTTGACTGGGGTGTTCGTGTCTCAGCTCAACTGGATGACAAGGAGTACGTTGGCTGGATCTGCCTAAGAAGTCATGAATGTCGCCTTCAAAACAAAGTTATCCAGCTTGTACGGCAACACCTCAAAGGGTACAAAGCATTTGGGGGAAGAACATTTGCTCATTGCCACGAAAGTGACTGTCGAGAACGAAAGAAAAAGAAGCCGTGCGGAGCAACTTGATCGAATTAGAAATGTTGTTGTGACCG
Source organism: Phytophthora infestans T30-4 (assembly GCF_000142945.1). NCBI lineage: Eukaryota > Oomycota > Peronosporomycetes > Peronosporales > Peronosporaceae > Phytophthora > Phytophthora infestans. Next base: position 178,684 of record NW_003303730.1, read on the forward strand.
GAGATGACAGCAGACGCATTAATTTACTCCTCGAGACTATGCTTGCCGTAAACAACAACCTCCCGTTTCGAATCGGAGAGTACGAGGAATCAGAGCTTCTTGCGGACTTCACGCTCGGGGACGCGTTTCGTGTCACTATCAACAATCACGTTGTTACGAGGTTGATTGCCGAGGTGTATTCTAGCGCCAGAACATCCGCGTGTGATTACATAGACCGCAGCGGGGTCGTTGGCGTACCGACGTTCACAGTGGTGTGCGATATGTTGGCATCAAAAACCCAGAAATCTACCAAATATATTGGCCTTCGACTGTACTTTGTTGACAGCGAGTGGAAATTTCAGTCAATTCTACTGGGAACCCGCCATTACGAACATATGTAAGATGAGAGGAGTAAGGGGAATCGTGAGCCTTGAAAGCGGTAGATTCCCGAGCTACTGAAGGATTTTCAACTTGCGGTTAGAGGTCTGTATGGCTCCACCAGCGATAGCGGTTCAGACATCAAGTGGATGATGAAGACAGGCCTTGGACTCCAGTAAGAGTGGTGCATGCCTCATCTCACAAATGCCGCAGCCAAATTTGCATTTGGTATTGTCCCGCAGCGCCAAAGCCCAAAACACGCTGAAGGAACGGATTGCTTTCCCGTTTTACACGTACCACACTTGCCATTCGCTCTAATGCGAGTATACGAAGTCTTTTCGCGGCGCTTTGTGAGATGGCAAACAACGGTTCTTTGCATCATCTTGGAGCAGCGTTGGCAAAGGCCTAGGGTTTCGGCACAAAGCGTAAAGTCCGGCCGGGTCCTTTGGCCTTTAAATGTGGCACAAGGCATTTTTCGTTGATTCGGCCACGAGTCACAATGGTTCGTTTTACTTAAAATACTACAAATAGTATAAAACCTGTCAGCCAACACTCGCCTGGCATAACTCTTAAGAGTCCGATGCGCGGCGGCGACGGAAACGAAGATCGAGCGCTCTCGACGGACGATAACGCAGCAAAACTAATGACAATGATTGAGAACTCCAGGTCGTTTCGCGGCCGCACCAAGCTGGTTTCCCGCCAGCTCAATGCGGCTCAGAAGGTGGAGGTGGGGTTGTTCTCTTATGATATCGTGCTGACGCTGCAACTTGGACGTGTCAGTGCAGCGTCTGCAAACGTGCACCAGTGTGGCAACAATCTTGGCTCAATTGAATACTCCTTGTCTTCTACTATGAGTAGAGTGTATTCGAAGGTCCCAGTTGTGCGTCAGCTTCAACACCATGAAGTCCTACAAATTAATCGTGCGGGACGTCTGGTAACCGCTTTCACGCTCTTACGCACACTACCCATGTTTACTGTTAGCCCCTAGCGAATAGCAATACCAACGTCCGCTGCAACCAGGCGATCTAGACAGTGAGCGTCGCGCCTTAAAGTACTTAATGCTGACAAATATCGAGAATGGAGACCGAGAAACTCTCGTGAGAATTGGAGATTATCAGTACTATGGACTTGCTGGTTTGCGTAAAGATTCCAAAGCTGCTATTCGATGGTCCAGTCGAGCAAGTGCTAAAGGAGTTGAGGTAGGAGCGTACAATGTCGGCCATAGGTACTGTATAAATTCGGCGATGGAGCTGATGTAAATGTGGAGCGAGCACAACGCTACTGTTATCGTGTACTGAAGTTATCGACGGATACTATGGCAGTGCAGTTGGCAATACTCAATTGGATGTTGACGACATATGCGAATGTTCCGACTAGCACGGCAAACACTTGGGTTCGAGGTAGTAGTAAGGCTGAAAGTTTCTTCGCCCGTGTTCTTCAGCTTTAACTGACTGATACCACCACTACTCGCTCGTTTGGGGGGCGAATAGATTCTCTAATGTGGCCTTCTGAGCACGAAATCCACGCAGCTCTTCTTGGGGGAAATCAGGGTCATTCTCGTCCGGAAATTCGCGCAAAACCGCCGTAGGGATAGCCTCAAATTCGTTGTCGTCGTCAATGCAATTACGTGGCACACTGTATTGAGCAGCAGCATACCGCAAGTCAATCTCTTCATCACGAAAAACCTCCTTCAGATATTCAGCCCAACCCTCGAGAGTTCTTCCATCGCTAATACCGTCACCAGGATCCTCTTCGTCACCGTCTTCATCCGTGCTATGCAGCGGGCCTGGTGGCGAAGGGACAAACATTATGTTGCGCCCTTCGCGAAGAATTTCACGCTCCACAGGTGATATCGGTTGCTTTTTGTTTGCATTTTGAACCGAGTTTTCCAATGATCGTTGACGAACATGCTTCGCAATGATGTGAATGTCAAGTGCTTTGCTTGATTTCATGCGGTTGCGCAGTGCTGTATAAATAAGCCCGAGCTCACTGAAAAGTCGTTCACATGTAGCAGTGTTGACAGCAATGGATAATACTGCCATCGCAAGCTTTGGTAGCATACTGTCTGGTCTTTGCTGGCCAACCCATCGCCAATATTTCCAGGGAGAGCTCTTAAATTCACTTGCTTTAGTTCTTGTGAACTTGCCTTCCATCCAGTCGAGCATATCACTTCGAATGACGCCGACATCCTCTGTAGAGAATATCCTGCGATAATAGTATACAGCAATTGAAGGAAGGCGGCCCAGCCCTGAGACCTTCGTAGTCGGCAGCGCTCGAGCGTAATCTGCATACGCTGGATGCAGTGCAAACCCCAGCATGAAGAGCGGTTGTTCACACTGCCGCCATCTTTCCTCGACACACTTGACGAGCTCATCACAACTACCAGCAATATTCCGAAATCCGAGGTAAATATCACGATAGGATATTACTACGTCACCAACAGTGTTTTCATCGCGCTGGAGTCTGTACGATGCGTACGACAACGGTGCAATAACATTTTCAGCACTAGTCAAACTTGTCCAGAAGTCGGCATCACCTAAACAGCGCAGACTCGATGGAAAGTCGCTATCCATCCCGTACTGGTGGTGGAGCATCTGAAGAGCGGTCTTTACTCGAAGAAGTGACGCGAAGCAGCCCTGCATGGAGTTCCAGCGAGTTGCACAGAGTGTTCGTAACCCAAGTGTCTTGCCGTAGAACCTCTTCATTAGCCTTCGTACGTGTTGCAGCCACTTTGCAGATGATTGGTTGATGATATTAACGGCAGCCGCTGCCTTGCCGGCTACTCCGCGAAACACCGATTGTAAAACCGATTTAACGAGATTATTAATGTCATGCGCAAAACAGCGCACAAACACGAGCTGTGGCCACCTAAGAGCCAATATACGCCGTGCACGCCCACATTGTCCGGCGTTATCAGTAATGATAGCACCAATATTCCACCCCTCGTCAAGTCCTTGTCTGATAACTTTCTCGATATCATCAGCGACTGCTAGTCCATCGTGCCGATCACCAACCGGTGTCAGTGCAAATGTTAAAATTACCCCAAAAAGTGTCAACTGGACGCCCAAATTGTGCTCTTTTGAAATGTTCATCCACACACCCGATGACAGGTTGACACGTCCACCAGTTGACGCTTGCATATCACTCAGTGCTTTTGTCTCCTTAGACCGGCAGCGCTGTGCATGCTCAACAACTACTCGGCCACCAAGTGTACGACGAGAAGGTAAAATTGCTGTCAAACCCGGGAAAATCAACTCTAAAAACCGCAGCACCGATTCCTGCTCAATAAACCGATCGGAGAGATGATTGTCCTCGTGAAGCTCGACCAATGCGCACTCAATTTGTTTAACCTCGCTCCTCGTGTACTGTCGCCTTTGTTTCTTTTTTGCTGGGGTTGGCTTTGTGCTGCTTAAAGGAAAGATGTTGCCGAGCCGCAGGTTCGTTGAGCTCGCGCTCGCTTCGCCGGACGTGACATTGGCTGGGGAGGCCGATTACACGAGCTCTGCGATCGTGTTCGTCTAGCAATTCCTTGCGAAGCTGTCGGTGATCGAGCTGCTGTCATTACTGAAGGTGTCGCAGCGGGTGTAGCCGCAGGAGTTAATGGAGGGAACGCGCGAGAAGCTGCAGTTGGCGTCGCTGCAGGACTTGGCACGGAGGACACGGAGAGTGGTGATACCGAGCGAAGCTGTGCAGACTGGTAGCTCACACATCTGAAGAGATGGCTGCGGTAGTTACGCGGCCTGCCTACTATTGGAACAGGCAGCGTGGCTGCGTCGCCATTAGAGTAGGCGGCTCTGCAATACTTGCACTCTGTGTACTTGTATCCTCCTTTTGCTTTGTCTAAGTCATCTAATGGCACGAAGTGCACGGCTTCTGGGCACTCTGGACGCCCACCGGGCATCCTCTAGACAGGGATCGGATACGCAACTGAAACGTGGTCCTGTAGTTTAAAACTGGCCGGGCCGGCAGGGGCCACTAGTTTTGGCCCCGGCCGGCCCGACCATTGCCGAACGGCCGAAACCCAGTGCCGAAACCACGTACTGGACGTTTATTGGCCGAAAGGTTTAAACCCTTCTGCCAACGCTGCTTGGAGAGCACAAGACCACCGTTTCATGGGATTGGAAAAGGTGGTCAAGCGTTTGCTGTGTAAATGGGACCAAATCGAAGACTGGTTTTAGGAGCGCACCAACAAGGACATTCGTGATCGAAAAGCAGTACCGGAGGGGTTGGCCTATGACAAAAAAACTCCTGCAGTTGTATGGATTACTCAAGCCTATTGCTAGTCTCAATACCAAGAGTCAAAAGGAAGACACAAACCAAGTTGCTGCGCTTCTGTCAGTGTTTCGACCTCGAACAGCTATTTTGGACAAGACGAAGCCTGTCAAACACAGAATTTAAGCGCCTTCTGTATTACCAAGTACACCACCTCACTCATCTAACGAAAGCAGCCCGTGCATTGCTAGCAAAGGCGTTCCATAAGAACTTTTTCGCTCGATACACAGTCCTATTGCTTTTTCGACTGACGTCCTACCTTCCAGAGATGCAAATGCTACTGCATCCTTCGTTCAAATTGAATTATGTGGTGTACACACTGTATGTGGTCAACACATCGTACTTAAAATGCACCACTCAAATTTCATTTTGCTTTCATTTTCAGCTGCGGTATGCAAGGCCACGCGAAGGGCGCTGCCTGTGCACGCGTTAATTAGCATTAATAGGAGGCGCCGACGTGCCAAAATTTGTCCAAGATCGTCAAACTTTGCAACGAGCAGCTTATTATTGATCCCGAGGAACCTCATCTTCGACTTGATGAACAAAGTGTAGCACGTAATGTGGTCTTTGTGAAAGAATCTGTGATGAGACGTTTACGATCGCTGATGATTAAGATTTTTACGAGTACCTCCGCTACCTACTAAATCACGACCCAATATCAGCCGCAGCTAGATGCCTTGACGGTAGCAATGCTGGAATTGTCAAGTCTGCAGGCGCAGACCGTGTTTTGGACGACCTTCTGGAATTCACAGAAGAGGAGGTCGTGGACGTCGTGCAGCACGACGTGCACGAAGTTCGGGTTAATGAAGAGTTTGAAAGGTGGCTACCAGATTCAACCAGACTTCGAATTTTAATGGTCAACCTGAGTCCATTCTCGCATACTGGAAGCGACGGCATGGCGAGAACAACTACCGCATTTACCGATTGCAGCACTTGTTCTTTTTGCGATCCCAGCATCGGCAGCTCAGATTGAAATATACTTTGGAATCACTGGAATGCTAGTTACGACTCATCGAACAAGTATCGCCAAACACAATATCGACATGTGCTCGTTTTTTTACCGAAGCCGCAGATTTGTCGATGTGGCTAGCTGTTAGAGACTTTCAGACGAAGAGGTAAAATAAATCATTCCAGCAAATGTACTAGTTGCCCTCAGTACGCAACAGATTGACATGTCATTCTCTGCTGAATGAGAACGCGAGATGGCACCATGCATATTTGATAGTGACTAAACGATTAGCCTATTGTTACAATACATTGATTTGATGCACTCGATCTAGCTAAAATCTCGAACCGGTCATCAAAATTGTTGTAGTAAAACAAGAGACTTCGAGACAATGACAGATATGAAACAATTGATTTATCCCGATTGGTTCTCCTGGAATTCAATGTCACTTGATCATTTCTCGCTGATGCGACGTAACTCGCGCTCTCGTTGCTGAACGCGCTCTTCAATTTGTTTATAGCGGCCACTCGAGAACGAATCAACCCTTTACCTTGATGTTCCCCCCCCCTTTTTTTTAAATCCGATTTCGTGACACGTTTTCTAGCTCGTGTTTGGCGACGCACAGGTGCTAGCTTGATATCTGGTGGCTTTGCGATCGCTTCATTTGGATTATTGTGATTGGGTTGGCCATTTGCGAGGATCTGTGCGACCCCCCTGCTAAGTTGTGCAAGGGCCGCCAACACCGTTGATCCCTCCTCTTGATTTGTCAAGAGATTTGCTTGGATTTCACCAGAAAGTTTGGGCTCGTGGATCACAGATTTCCCGATTGCGACGTGGTTTGATATCCCTATCAGATGCGCAGAAACCTCTGGGGTCATAGTTGTGAAGCTAATGGCAGGATCAGCACGATCGAGGACACGTGAAACGCTCAATGACTGCCCAGTTTGCTGCTGAGCAATTGGGCTTTGTTGAAGCTTTGTAGGAAGCTTCTCCTGTAAAAATTTCTCGCGATTAGTCTACTCATTACTTATTCGTCCACTTTCTTGAGATTTTGAATATCTTGTTCAAGTCGATGAATTTTGACTGTTGTAGTTGCTTGTGATGCGTCAATACGGGGTTGAAAATGGGTTTCCAATGATGAAGTATTCGATGTGATAGCAGCTGAAAGTTGATCGTGACTTGCTTCTTGAGCACGTTTTAAGTCTGCCGCGGTCTGCTTAAGTTTTCATCCATCTTAAGCTGTGTCCATACCTGGAAAGACTTCGTTACGTTGTCCGACTTTTTCTGCAGCTTCAGCTCGATATTATCAGCATTGGCCCTCGCGGAATTATCTGTTTGACTGCTAATTTTTATCCTGTTTTTCCATAAGCAATTCCAGGGTGCGTAGGTTTGATTGTCGCTCGTTGTCCACTACTTGTTTAGCAGCATCCAGCTTTGCATTGAGACGCTTCTCATCCAATCAGACTGAAGGTCAGCTGCAACTTTCAAGTTCATCTTGAACTTTTTTAAGTGTCGACATCAATTTCACCTCACACGTCGTCGTGTGGGCTGTGCAAATTAATTGCTGTTTCCATTGTTGCTAACGCACCGTTGACTTTAACCTCCAGCTCATTGGCTAAATATTTAACCGCAGCAGCAGCAGAAGCTTGAGAATGGCCTTGAACTTCTTGGTTGAGGCGACTAAGCACCTGTCGATTTCAGAAGCGAGCAACTCGGTTTGGTGTTTCACGGTTTCCATATAATGCGAGTGAGCATTATCGAGATAGTCACGGATGTGGCAGCCAAGACGATTCTCAGTGTCAGCAGCAGTGGTGAGGACATGGACATGGGTGTATCCGACGATCTCTTGCAATTTCTCCTCGTGTCTTACTTGTGAGTCCTGAAAACCCCTTCCGAATTCTGCGGCTGAGCCAGCTTGTGACGGGGTCACACAGCACCTTGCGCAAGAGGAAGTTATCTTCCGAGAGTATACAAACTCTCAGTGAACGGCAGTTCACAGGTCCCCTCTTTTATTAAAGAGAGCGAAGTGACCCAAATAAGGTAGATTGTAAACTGAGTATATTTATAGGTAGATTAAGTTTGGGTTTAATACAAACTGTTAGTTACCTATAGAAATGCAATGTCATTTAACCAATGGTTGGCTTTGAACGACCTTGGTACCTTGTACCAAATATCTCGGAGTATGACGTGTCATACTCCTGAAGTGTGAAGTGTCACACTTCATGTAACCAGGGTACACTTAGGGCTACGTACCCCGTTACATCCTCCCCCACTTAGGTTCGGTTTACCGACCAATCAGAATGAAGAGGTGTTCGTCACAAACTCTCATTCTCAAAGTCGAAAACCATCGACTTGGCCGCGCGAGCGCGGCGGAGGCTCACTTCACAGTTAGAGCCTCGAGCAGCAACCTGTGCGCTCTTCGTCAAGGTCTCCACTTCGACCGTTAACATGCCTCGCGGCACTGCTAAGAGCGGTGCTAAGACACGCTCCAAGGCTGCAGCCGGTAAGGCGCAGGCCAAGAGCACTAAGCCTCACGGCAAAGGCTCTGCACTCAAGGGGGCTACTCAGGTGGCCTCCGAGGCGATCGGTTCCTCGGGTGACGCGGCTGCGGACAAGCGCGCAAGCAGGCGCCGCAGTCCGTCGCTCTCGTCTTCAGACAACCGTCCGAACCCTCGGTTTGTAGAACGCGAGCTCAACTCGGGCAGTGAAGACGATGCCGAGTCCGAGAGCACTCAGGATGCTCCTGCGGGCTCTGTGGGAGGGCACAGCCCAGTGCTTAGTGAGCACAAAGAAGGCAGCGTGCAGTCGCCCGCTAGTGATCACGGTGATCACAGTCCTAGGACCTCTGTGCGCTCTGAGAGTCCGGCCGTTAAGGCTAAGGGCGCTCCCAAAGCCGGTGGCGATGAGGAAGTGAATCCTCGCAAACGTCTCTCGCTTGCCGAGGGTCTTGCGCGCGCTAAGGCCTCTAAAGCCGAAGGCGCCAAGCCCTCAAAGAAGCGTACCGCCTCTAAGTCTCCACTCCGCGAGGAAAAGGAGACTCGACGCTCCTATCAGAGTCTCTTCGGCTCCTCAAATGAAGAGGAGGAGAAGGAGGAAGAAGAGGAGGAGGAGGGTGCTATCGTTGAGCCCCGTAAGGTCTCGAATGACCTCGACCAGCAGCAGGAGGAATTCCAAGCTGCCCAGCGTGTGCGTGGGGGTTCGGTGGCGGCACCCGTCAGCCAGGGAGCTGCCATCAACTCAAGAGGGTATTAGCCTCCCGAGGAGAGCTCTGGGGCTGACCTCTTCTTAGAGCTTCTCGTCGCTCCTCGTGGCCTTGTGAGCGGCCACACTTCTAGGGGCATCTATGAACGAGCCCTTGTTCAGAAAGAACAGTTGTTCGTCGACAACTTGGAGGCTGCTCGGTGTGTGCTTCTCGCGCAACACCGCATTCCCCTAAAGGACTTAACGACTTGTCGTAAGAAGCCCGAGACCCGGGGTGGTCTCTATCCTGTTTGGGGGTACCCCTGGGTTATGCCCGAGAACTGTCCCACTTGGAGTTCTTGTGAGGACATGTTCTGGGCGTGGGTGGAGACTCTCAAGTACTCGCCCACGGAGTTATGGGAACTCCATGAAGATCAGCAGCTGTCCCACATCCTGGACCAGCGTGATCTTCGTGTGAGGTTTGCCCACTTGATCAGCAAGCGTAATATGCCAAGGGACATCCTGAAGCGCGCGGCTTCTAGCGCTCACGATGAGCGCGGGTACGGTATGTATTCATCGTCCGTACCCCGTTCGGGCAAGAAGCCCCGGACTACTTATGAAGCTGCCGCCGCTTCTGTTCCCAGATTGCGACAGCCTTCGGGCAGTCAATCAGGAGCCGTTCAATCGGCTCCCACGAGTTCTTGGAGTGGGCATAACCCCTTCACTTCACGAGGAGCTGTCGCTTGCCGCGACACCGTTGCTCCTGGAGGATCCGCTCCACGTGGAAGTGGGCTTCTCCATTCCGGTCAAGCAGGGGCGGAGGTGCCCTCGTACGAGTACGAGTACTCGGCGCCTCCCGAGAGCCACTCTCGTCCGAGTGCTCCGACTGCGGGTCCGACACAGGACCCTGAGGTTGACCGCCTCCGTCAACGTGTCCTCGTGCTTGAGATTGCACTTGGCCTTGGGACTGGCGGTAATGCTGCCGCCCAAGCCGGGAATCAGGGCGAGCTCGCTCGTCTTGCGGGCCGCCTGGACCTGGTGGAGCGAGAGGTCGCGAGCCTGCACCTGCGGGTGGATCGCCGGGCCTCTTCGTCCGATCTGGACGAGGCCTTTCGCATGATCCGACGGATCGAGGCTTTGTTGCCACGTCCGGAGCCGCCTGCGGCACACTCCCAGACGTACGCGTATGGTGCGTACCCGGCGTACTCAGCGTACTCGGCGTATGGCGCCGGGGTCCGTTCGTATGGAGCCCCTCCGGCGTACGGTCTTGACCGCAGCCTTGCCGTCCCGACCGAGACTTGGGTGCCTGCTCCGACGCCCTCGTCGACGACTGCGACAGGCCCTCGCTTCGAGGAGCTGGGTCAAGGGGGATCTGCGAGTCAGCAACCCCCTGCGGGTCAAAGTACCGCTTAAGACGTCCGACATAGAACGTCGGGTGCGTCGTCATTGACTTCGGAAGGTCGATGGTGTACGACGCACCATGTCTGGCCAGGACTGCAAAAGGTCCGATGAAGCGGTGCTTCAGTTTGTTGCTGCCGACAGAGCTAACAGTGTCTAGAGGTAGGTTCCTCGTGTCTAACAACACTAAGTCACCAACCTCAAATATACTTAAGTTTCCTCTTCCTTGTTTGTCTGAGTACTCCTTTTGTTTATCTTGGGCCGCTGCCATGGCATCGCGGACCCTGCTGACAATGTTCAGCTTGGTATCCATAAAGGATTCTACCTGTTTCCGCAGCGAAACTGGCCTCACATCCGAGACCTGGGAGGAAAGGGCTTTCCGAGCCTCTCCCCCACTTAGAATAGAGGAGTCAGTGTCTCCTCGAAGAGTGAGAGGCACTCTGGGGTGGCGGAAGCCGTTCAAGTAGAGCGGCGTGAACCCCGTGGACGCGTGCACCGCCGCAAACTCAACAACTGGAAGCTGCGACGACCACGTACGTGGCGCTGCCGCGCACACACTCCTCGAGCACTCGATTGACGCGCTCTGTTTGGCCGTCTGTCTGCGGATGATCCGCAGTGGACATCTGCAGACGAGTTCCCAGTAAAGGGAACAGCGTTTTCCAAAACGCAGCAGTGAACCGCGGGTCTCGGTCCGAGACAATCGTCTCCGGGAGACCGTGATAGCGGAACACGCCATCGACGAACAACCTTGCGGTTTGTTCGCCCGTTACAGTGACGGGAACTGGAGCAAGATGGACCATCTTGCTCAGCCGACACACGAATACCAAAATTCCGGTGTTGTCGTGTCCGTCGGCGGGAAGCCCAAAGATGAAGTCAAGACTCATCGACTTCCAACAATCAGCCGGTACGGGCAGGCTCTGTAGTGGAGCCGAAGAGTGCCCTGCGGGTTTGACCCGCTGACATGTTTCGCATGTCTTGACGTATCGGGCGACCCACTTGTACATGTGGGTCCACCAGAAGGACTGAGAGACCGACATAAAGGTCTTCTCGCGGCCCAAGTGGCCGCTGGAGGGCGCGTCATGCGCCTCCGCGAGGATGTCGAACTTCAGATCCTCGTCGTTGGGTACGACCACCCGTGGAGGATCAGTGGGCTCCACCCGATAATAGAGGAGGCCCTCCTTCAACTCATATCGGTGGAGCCGTGAGCGCTGTCGCGACGAGAGCCAGTCGGACTTCGCGCTCGTTCCGGCCTTAAGGAACTTAACGATAGGCGCGACAGCCTCATCGTCCCGATACGCCATGCGTATCCGATCATATAGATCCGTTGTCACCCGCGTGATGTGGGCCAACTCATAGTCGGGACGCCGAGAGAGGGCGTCCGCAAGCACGTTGAGCTTGCCCGGCTTGTATTCGACGCGGAAGTTGCATTCCGCGAAGAAGGACAGCCACCTCGCCATCCTTTAAGAGAGGTGAGACGAGTTAGTCGCCGTCCTCAAGGACGCGTGGTCTGTGTAGATCACAAAGGGCCTAGAGCCCAGAAGGTGAATACGGAACTTCACAAGGGCATATTTCATTGCCAGGAGCTCCTTGTCATGGAGGGTAGTTCCGCTCGGCGGCTTTGAGCTGCCGGGACTGGAACGAGATGACTCGTTCCCGTCCAGCCGTGTCGTCCTGCAGCAATGCACACCCGATGACGTAATCGGAGGCATCGCAGACGACGCTAAACGGCTTCGTCTCGTCCGGCAGGGCCAGGACAGGGGCCTCTTGGAGACTGGCCTTGATGCTGTCAAAAGCATCCTGGTGCTCTTGCTCCCAGCGCCAGTCGACGTCCTTCTGAAGGAGGCTCGACAAGGGCTTAGCGAAGCCCGCGTACTCAGCGCTGTACTTGTGAAGGTAGTTGGCCAAGCCCAACCACTTTCGAAGATCCTTCTGAGATCGGGGCGTCGGCCATGCTGCTACGGCCTTGACCTTGTCTGGGTCAGCCCGAACGCCCACGTTGCTGACGAAGCAACCGAGAACTTTAATCTCTGGTGACGCGAAAACGCACTTGTCGATGTTGGCGTAGAGCTTGTTCGCTCGCATCACGTCCAACACTCGACGGAGGTGTCCTAGATGCACCTCCATGGCCGTCTTGCCTCCCTCGGCACGGCTATGGACGAAAATGTCGTCAAAGTACGTCTGTACGAAGGTACGCAAAGGGCGGAACAATTGCGTCACCAGGCGATTGAACGTCGCCGGGGCGTTAGACAAGCCCTGCGGCATGACGAGCCACTCCCAAAGCATGCCGCTTGGAGTGCTTACCGCGGTGAGCGGGATGTCACTCTCTCGCATCAGGATTTGGTAGTATCTGTCTACCAAATCCAGCGCACTGTACCCGGCCATGCTGTTCAACAACACATCCTTTCGTGGGATCGGTGTTTGGGCCGGCACCGTTGCGTTGTTCAGCTTGTTATAAGCGTGAACCAGACGCCACTTTCCGTTCGGCTTCCGAACGCAGAAAGTCGGCGTCGAGTGCGGGGATTTCGATTCCCGCACCATGCCTGCCTTCGCTTTCGCGGCGAAGAAGGCATTAATGACCTCGCACTGTTCGCGCGGGAGAGGCCATTGCCTCGTGACACAATACTTTGTGCCGGGCACGAGATCAATCTCGTGCCGTACGCCTCGATCCGGTGGGAGTTGGGTCGGTGGGTGTTGCTTCACCACGTCCGCATACTCCGTCACCAAAGGATACACCGGATCCTTGGGGTTCTTGAGAATCTCAGAACCCAAGCGCGCCTGACGCTGCCTGTTCATGTCTTCCAGTACGTTCTCGTCCAAGACAGAGGAGGAGTTCAGCTCCTCCTGAGTGGTCTCAGGTCTCATGAGTACCATCTCAGCAATCTCTCCAGCCTTGAGGCTGGCCAGGAAGGCTCATCCGTCATTTCCTCGAGATTCAGTATCTCCGCAACCTCTGGCAGCGGTTCCAAGTGGACACCAGATGCCTTGACGGGTAAACCTGTCTCGCCATCGAAGATGTGATAACACTCTTCCACCGGCCTTGTCGGAGGAGCCCGGGCCCTGGACCCCGAGTCGCTTGAAGCGACGTCGATCGGAACGAAGTTCGGATCTGACTTGAGGCGGCGGCGGTGTCTTTGCCGACGGCGTCTGTGACGGGGAGCTTTGCTGCCCACGTCTAGGGATGTCGTCGCTACGACATCCGAGGCACTCGTGGCCTCGTGTGATACTGTCGTACCCACACAGGAAGCGTGTTCAACGCCTTCCTCTTCAGTTAAGGTCTGGGCGACCGCGTGTGGCACTGTGTTACCCACACAGGAAGCGTGTTCAACGCCTTCCTCTTCAGTTAAGGTCTGGGCGACCGCGTGTGGCACTGTGTTACCCACACAGGAAGCGTATCCGACGTCTTCCTCTTCAGTTAAGGTCTGGGCGACCGTGAGTGGAACTCTGTTACCCACTCTGAACACGCTGTTATCAGTGTTCATGACAGCTGCAGCTGTCTGCGGAACTAAGTTACCCGCCTGTGGACCTAAGTTACCCACTTGGCCAGCGCCTCTTCTGGGCGCGGCCACCATCAAAACATCCTGGGAGTCGTCATATACGTCGACGACTCTCAAGCATCTGCCGGATGCTTTGGTACCCTGGCAGCCCTCGCGGGTGCCCCGGGTCCTGACAGAGGTGGGAACATGACTTACAATGCTCTGTCGGACTGCGCAGGGCGGCTGGCACCGATTGCCTTGCCTCGCCAGTCGATCCAGGGCTCGTGCTTCTCAAGCCAGGGCATGCCCAGGATCATATCATATGGATCCATATCGAGAACAGTGAACTGTTCGAGGCTGTCAAAGTCTTCAATCTTGACAGCCAGATCCACTTGGACGTTGGGGACAGTGACGACCTTCCCGTCGGCCAGTCGCACTGACACCGTCCCGTTTCCCTTGCTTTCTCTCAAAGCTTCGGACAACTTGTTGCTGTTACGAGCAACCGTCTGGCGGCGTGCGAAATTCTTCGACGCCCCAGAGTCAATCAAGATTCTAAAGGGATGATCGTATCCCCGTACATATCCGTGTACTACGAGCAACCCGCCGCTGCTCTTCGCCGATTCGAGAGGGCGAAGACTCTCAGGGGCTAAGTCCCCGTGGTACGCGCCACCCGCGCACCCATCACGAAGACTTAGTTATTCCCCAGTAGGGCGCCCCGCCCCTACTGGTTCCCTGCGTTCCCCTGTCCCCGGGATCCTGGCTTCTGCCAGCGACCCTTGAGGACGGGCTTGGGGAAGGACCGTCTGCGGAGTCTTTCCGCGGGACAGTCGCGCTTGAAGTGGCCCATCTTCCCACAGCCGAAGCAGCGGATGTCACGCTGTTCGGCGGACCCGAGTTCCATGGGAACTGGTCCGTTGGGGCTTGTTCGACCGGAAGCCGACAAGGAGCTCCCAGGCCACGCTGAGGCCGGCGTACGCGCCTGGCGATGGCTGTACTCTTCTTGAAGAGCCACTTGAATCGCCTCTTCAAGGGTGCTTGCCTGTACCCGGAACAGCTGAGTGCGTGCGGGGCCCACTCGAAGGCCGTCCATGAGCACAGTCATCTTGATGTGTTCATTGAGTGGGTCTCCCACTAGGGACGCCGTGAGCTCCCGTATCTCTTGCACATACTCGTGCAGCTCGCGCCTTCCTTGTTTACACGCGAGGAAGCGCGAACGCTGGCGGTACTCGTAGTTCGCCGGGAGGAACGCGGCTCGGAGCTGTTCGCACAGCTGAGCCCAGAATGTGAAACATCCAGGGGATGTTGCTTCCCGAGTGTACACCCAACTCTTAGCACGACCGCTAAGGTTGGAGAGTGCAAAAGCAACACGCAGTTGCTCGGTCGAGATCAGAGCCGCGTCCATCGCGAGCTCTACTTCTCGGACCCAGAAGTGAAGGTTCTCGCCTTCCTTCCCTTCATACGGCTTTACCTTCAGCCGTATTGGCTTCGGGTGAGGCGGATTTGCTTCCGCCGCCGGAGCCTGCAGGTTCTCCCGCACATGCGCGATGAGGCCCTGCTCGTACGCGTCGAATGCATTGACGCGCTCGAGCTGCTCAGCCGGTGTTGACACCACCAGGCTCTGCAGGGCCTCCATCTCGAAGATGCCTGCCATCTTTAGAACCGACTCGAACTGAGAGTCGTTCAAATGGGAGAAGTCGCTCCTATCCATGGCAACGAACTTCGGAGGTTCAGGTAGTCTACCCGCGATGGCGTGGATTGACTACAAGTGCTACCAAGTGTGACGGGGTCACACAGCACCTTGCGCAAGAGGAAGTTATCTTCCGAGAGTATACAAACTCTCAGTGAACGGCAGTTCACAGGTCCCCTCTTTTATTAAAGAGAGCGAAGTGACCCAAATAAGGTAGATTGTAAACTGAGTATATTTATAGGTAGATTAAAAGTTTGGGTTTAATACAAACTGTTAGCTACCTATAGAAATGCAATGTCATTTAACCAATGGTTGGCTTTGAACGACCTTGGTACCTTGTACCAAATATCTCGGAGTATGACGTGTCATACTCCTGAAGTGTGAAGTGTCACACTTCATGTAACCAGGGTACACTGCCTCGTTACACAGCTCCATTAGCAGCACGTGCCGCTCCGAGGGTGTACAAGCCGATCTCAATAACCCCATGCAAAAGCCGCTCGCTATGCGGTTCTCCTTTTTGGTTCAAACTAAGTGGTGGTTTGAAGAAAACGCATTCTTGGTTTAAAGTTTTAGAACGAAACGTGTTCAAACCACGAAACGACGTCGAACCAGGTTTGCTCATATTTTTGCAACTAAATAAAAAAACTAGAGGTGCTAATTTTGGGAGATCGGAAAAACAATCTGGACTATGCTATTTTGAGTCGAGGTGTCGAAAGTCTAGACAATGACCACCGATGCTATCGAATCGAAGCCCCGCAAGGCTATGAATCCAGACCGACTTCGCAAGTTCATCGACTCACCTAGCGTTGCGAATGCCTCCCGGAACGTCCCAATGGCGATTGTAAAGCGCCAAACGCAGATCACTTCCTGGAATGGAGAGCAGTGCGACGTCCGAGCCTTCGAGAAGTTCGCACCATCAGCACATATCATTCCTTCAAGAGACCTCCGCTCTTGTGCAATAGGCGAAGGAAAACCCGTCGCATTGGTACCCAGCGGCTTGCAGATCAACGATGTCGCCGTTCTGTAAGGCACCTCTATCAAGGATTGATTCTTCTTTATGGTGGCTCTTCTAACCGACTGATGTCGTGAATATAGACCGAAGGACGAGCAACTTCAGCATCGGTTATCAGCGCCGTTGATGCTCAAGAAAGAAACATTAGCTCATGCTGCAGAGATTGAACACCGTGCTGTTCCTGGATCGGTGATGCTCAAAGAAGGTATCATGACTCCACAACAACGACGAGAGCGACTGCATTATGAGACGGACCATCTTCATGCCAAGCGTGCCATGCATCGCGCTGATATGAACGCTCGCAGACTTCACCAGATCATGTACGTTTATCCGTCAAGATAAAAACTAATGGGTATTTTATGCTGAATAACTGGTGTGTGTCTTGCAGTAAGGAGCGACACTCGACGTGTGATGTGATAGGCACACAACATGGTACTCCTGAAGCAACAAGACTTCGTGGAGAAACCTACAAATCCGATTTATTAAGGTGACACATCGCTCGATAACATGAAATATTGATCTCATTATTAACAATCCGTTATCGTCGCAGTCACAATGCAACAGGAGCTTCAGGTCGCGAGTACCAGAGCAAAAACTGCAAGGCAAATCCTCGGTTACAGCACCACGACAGGCTCTTTACCGAAACACCACTTGACTGGAACCAGCAGAGGTTAGTTTCTTGTCTTTCATTATATTAATTCTGCTTGATTCTTTTTAACTGCTTGTCATGTTGACAGAGCCCAAAACTTACGCAATCAAAGCACCGCAGGACGCTCCTTTGACATTGTGAACGGCGGCCGAGTGGAGCATTATCTTCCGACGATCCCCGAGAAGCAACATCAGTGGCAAACACACCCATCCGTGTCCATCCACCCATACACTCGCTAACAAATCTGTATTAGATTTCACAGACTTTCAGCATTATTTCATTCCTTAAACTAATACTCCATGCACATCCATCCTATTTTATACAGACTGTCTCTGTTGTCTTCTCTCCTCCGAGAGCTAATTGTCCAATTGGAAATCTCCTTGTGGAGCGTTCACGACTCCATCCATGAAGGACACCACCTGACCTCCACAAGTTACGAACATCTTGTCGGATGCGAAGCCCCGTCGACTCGGTGGAGGCACGTAGCCATACGCAGTGAAATAACACGCGCCGTCATTAAACTTAGCTGGTGGGGACGCAGACAGCGATGAGCTTGTGGATGACGGCGAGGACGCGTACGTAAAGTCTGTCGCCATCTGCCGCGGCGAGTTGCGAGCCCAGAACTCGAGACGTTGTCGCTGCGCCGTCAAATGTTTTAAATCCTGCCAATTACCAAATAACTGTTAGCTATCGATATTGATATTTCGTGTGGTTAAGTTGCCTGAACGGACCTACCTGTACAGACATCCCACTGCGGATCTCACACGCGTTGTTGCTGCTGGGGATTGAAGATCCGTGGCGAGTTTGCTTGGAGGCGACCATTGTAGTGTATTGTGTGCTACTAAGCTTAAAACTGGGGGGGCTACTCTGCAGCTCTAGGCGAGAGTCCAATGGCGGTTGAGAGGATAAATCTTTTGTGGGGCGGTCAAAGTTGCCATGATGGCAATTCGGAAGCCGAGGGGTTTCGCTCGAAAAATAACGGACAGTCGGTCGCAGACGGAGCGACTTACTGAGACCAAGTGAAATGCGCAGAAACGCGCCTGATAACCAACTTGAAGGCTGCGCGATCTTGTCAATCATGCCTGTTCAGCGATCTTTTCTGCCTATAAGAAAATTCTGTTTAAAGGTGTTTCATTGGTTGATAAGACACTGCAACGTCTGACTCAGTCTCCGTCCGACGGTCGCACACCTTCATTCGTGACTTGGAACGCACAGGTCTCAGCTGGCAAATGCGGAGAGAAGGCCACGTCCAGTCGCCGACGCGTTGAGTCCTTATGCCGCGTGATCATGAGGCTGAGATGATGGAAAGCCGATGAACAAATTGCAGTTGCATCAGTCCGACGTTCAACGGTCTCAGAAAATGAGCAACGTACCGTTGGTTGATGCAGTGCGACCACGACAGCCCCAGAGCTGGTCTCAGCCCGTTCCCATTCGATCGAGGGTCGAAATCGCCAGTCACTTGGTTGGTCACCACGAACACGACGCCGTATTGGTCGCTCAGGATGCGCATGCAATTGGCCATGTGGAACATGGTGCGAGAGCGCTCTGCGGCCTCCTGTGTCACGTAACACCATCGTTTAGCTGTGCTGATTTGACTAGAAAAGTTATTATAACATGACAACCTTAACAGAGGACGTGGATTCTAGACGGAAGACGGCTGCAACCGAGTCCAGAACCACCAGCTTGGTGTTCTGTTCGGCCAGAAGCATGGGGAGTCTCGCTTGCTACAGCAATATGGCGCACCCAGAACGTTAGCTTGGATGCGTATTGTTATATTGCTACTGCAATGCAGACCACTAGGTCCATGAGGTCATCGACTGTGTAGAGCTGCTCGACGAAGATACCGTCTAGGAAGTCGCTGCCGCTTAATTTGGGAACCGCTTCGCCTCGCTTCCGCTTGGCACCGATGCCCATGACCCCGCCGTATCGCTTTGCATACACCTGCGCCAGATCATGAAGGCGTTTCACCGAGCCCACGCCCTCCGTGCAGATGTAGCAGGCCGTGCCTTGCAGCCCACCGAGCGAGCGTGGCAGACAGCACTGTAGCAGCAGCTGTAGACACAGCTGCGTCTTGCCCGCGGAAGCTTCGCCGCATATTTCAGTCAATATACCGGAGCGGAAGCCACCGTGCAGTAGTTCATCGATGGAGTCACAGCCGGAGGGCAGCACGACCGAGGCGCGGGCTTGCCACAGCGCCAACGCCGTTCCGGCCATCCTGTTTGAAGCAGGCAGTGACATGTCACTGAATCGAGCAACAAATCACCGCCGCTTCCAATATGCTCCGATAAACCGATATGAATTGTAAAAGTGTCGGTATGCCATTCAATGGGATAATAATGATTGGCTGGTGAGCAGTGCACTTGCGCACGAGGATTCAGACGCTCATTCCTGAAGTGGACCGTTGAGAGTGAAGTGGTCTGCGGCGCGTTTTCTTATAACCTAAAGAAGGAGCTGATGTCTATCCTGAGGGGCTGATATCTAATGATCGACAGCATACCCAAGTCCAGTACGCTGGCCTGATCCTTCCGACCAACCTTGCGCTTCTCCCTGAGTAAGTTGTTTTTGTCGTTTGTTTCTGAGCTTTTCTACCTCCACGTGCATTCAAATCTGCCACAGTTGTTGCGTCCTCCCCTATGGCCAACCATACTGCTATTGGCTGCACATAACAAGCGGTTGTTCATGATAGGAACCCTTCGCAAACTACCATCGTGTTGCAAGGAGCCAATTACAGCCCACATGCTTTATCAAAAAGTATTGCTTGTATAATTAAAGGAATTACTACTACTAGTAAATATCTACTGAGGCAAGTCGACTCGGGCTATACATGGGAGTCAAGTTGTACGTAGTAGATGCTGGGATGAAGACGAAAACTTCCACTAGCTGTAGTAGCTGAGAACCTTCATAATCTGTGTCATAGGCAGACACTTTACCTGTAAGAGTGTTTCATTGCCATCATTAATCTTTGGTGCTGTTACTACTACTAGTAGTAATAGTAGTACGTACTAGTAGTAGTACGAGTTGCACTAGTAGTAAATGTTATGCCGTCTTTCTTACAGTAGACTGCCGTGGTACCCGGGCACCTCATGCTTTCGCGGCGTGTTCGCGTGAGCCAGTACAGTTTAATTAATGGTACATGTAGTACTTCAGTAAAACTGACCGTGCGGGACGCACGGTGCGGCGGACATCGTTGAGCGGTTCTGGTCCAAAGTGGCAAGCAAACCCGCGTATGTTTAGCTCGCAATCATGTGATGCCAGCAGCTTATTAATATGAATAGGCGCTCGCGGTTTAGGATCGCGTGACATGGACAGTAGGAGATGAAATCCGAGCATGTGGGGCCTCTATTGGTCTGTGCAGAATAGTCACCATAGAAGCTCGTGGTGAAGTGTCCTGTACCCATACAGTAGACGTCATGGCTTCGGCCTTTTTTTGAAATGAATTTCATCGAACTGACCACTTCAACAACTTACTTCAGTACCCGCTTGAGGTCAAACCGATAATCTCCTGCTTCCATTGAATTAATTGACTATAATATGACCCTGGCCCCACGATTCCAGACCGTCGCGGAATGTGATTTCTTGCACACTTCCTCCGATTCTCAAGGCTTCAGACTGCCCCCATCGAGCACACGAGTCCCACGAGGAAACTTCCAACCAAACTGGGAAGCGGTGCTGCCGCACCAACACGGATTCTTGACGGATTCTCGACGGAACAACGCGTCGACGAGCATAATCTATTTTCGTGTTTTCCCGACGGGAGTCCAAGATCAGGTTAAAATTATTGATACACGTGCTGTACGTGTATGTAGCAGTGCTACATGCACATTTTATTTGCTACAAGCAGGTCCTCAAAAGCTTACGCGCAAAGCTGATATAGGAAGCTGTGTGAGCCCTCATGTGAGCTCGGTGGAGCCTCTCCTTCCCGAAATGCCCCTGCACCGAGTTGATTACTACGACAAAAGCTTCTCTCGGTGCTCCCATCCAGCCTTCACGCCGAGGAACACGCGCCGACAACAGCAAGTTGCCTTTTTCGTCCAGCTGTTTACAGCTATCGCACCTGTTTTCAGGCCAAACCCGCCTGTCGATCAGCGAGCTACACCAAACTTTTCACTATGCTTTGCCCAGGACTGAAAGACAACGACGGCAACGCGAATACATATATATGTTTTGTTCTCGGAGCGGATTGCTCGCCCAATGTGGCCGTATCCTCGGCATTATTACGGCCCGATAATAATATCTCGTTTCTGCTTGTACAGCAGCTTTGGGACACGTATGACAGGCGCTGTATGGTTCTCCAGCTCGCTGCGCGGAGTACCAGATGTTGAATCTCCAAGAAAAATCGACTCCGCGGCGTCGGCCCATACATTGTCAATGACAATGTCCAGCGGCTTTGCCATGCACGGCACTTTGAGCTGGGCGTGTTCTTCCGCGCAGGCTTTACCTCGCTCAAGCCCTTCTTTGGGCGCTTCTGAATGAGGAACGAAACCAAGCTCGCATACAAAAGTCATGTGCCACCACGCGTTTACTGGCTCCGTCCATATTGATGCCGGGCCGGCATTGCCGTCCATAATACTGCCCGTTCACAGCGTTCAGGTGGCACTGCAACGCCTCCTTTCTGTCCTGCTGTTGCCCTCACGTGGGTTGGGTTGGTTTCGTTCGCTCAAGGTCGGCGGCACTGTCTGGCGTCCCGGGGTGGGCTTTCTGTGCATAGCGTCTGGGCACGGGCATACTCAACCCTAGTGAAAGCGAAACGTGTCGCCGGCCCAAATGCAGCAAGTGACGGTCAGGTCAGTTCGGCTTTTGCCATACCCGAGAACACCCGCGCCCACACGCGCTCTACTCTACAGCTTCTTAAAGCTGCCAGAGTACACAAGAGGCTCTCCGTCTCCATACGCCTCCTAATGCCCATGATGCCCGCGCCGTCGCTCTCCATCCAGGTGCATCCCAGTCTCCAGACCGTCTACGTCCGCATGAAGGACCGGTCGGGCACCGTCGCTATCGATATGACGCCTTCTCTGTTGTCCCCCAAGGAGCTCATCGTGCGCTTCCACGAACAAGCGTTCGGTAAGAGCTTTGCAGCGTTCGCAGCCAATTCAAGTCTGCTAGCTCGTCGTCGCAATGAAGAGACGCCTGTTACCAGTCTCAACGATCTACAGGACGGCGAAGTGCTGGTCTATAAACCATGTGAGGAGCTACGCACTCTGGTAGAACAGGGATGTATCACCCCCGTACTCGCGACACACTCCCCAGTAGTGGACGTGAGTCCGTCCAGCTCCCCTCTAGGACTCAAACGCAAGGGACGTGCCAAGTCCGTCACCAACAACGTCGAACGAGTGCACCGATACGCATCAGATCTGGCCAAGATGGACGTGTCCCCTAAAGAGAGAGAACTCATCGAAGACATGCTTATTGTGGGCGACGAGCAGGTCGTTGACGCCATGGAACAGTTCGTCGTACACCGGAACCCAGCACTAGTGCGACGGGTACTGCGCGGTCCCGCTGCTAAGAGGAAAAATGCGGCGCTAGACAACCTCTCAATTGATTTCTCCTCCATGGACATGCACTCGCCCGCCGTGCCCACATCAGGCGACGACTTTAGCGATCCGTTCCTCGTAGGAGGACAGAATTCCTTCGTACAGGCCGAACCGCAACGTCCGTCCATGATGAACGTGGACGACCACACGTCGACCGACGGAGGCCGTCCGTCGCTCCTGTTCGACGACAACGCGTTGTCCAGTCCGCCAATCTTCCTACAGTCTATTAAGGAGAAGGTGACACCTCCATCCGGACAGTCGGCACGGATGTCGCTGTCGCTGTCGAACGACCTGGACCCAAGTAGGAATGCACAGACGCCCAGCCAGCTCTTCTCGGTGGCGAATCTGCTGGACAACGTGCCTGTCGCGCGTGATTTCCATGAGAAATACACAATTGGAGCCGTATTAGGGTCGGGCAAGTACTCGGTGGTGAAGCGGTGTATTAAACAGGCGACCGGCGAGCAGTTTGCCGTCAAGATCATCGACAAGAGACAGATGATCGAAGTGCGGTTCCTTAAGAGGGAGCTGGAGATTATGTATGGGCTGCGTCATGATGGCGTCGTGCGGCTGATGGAGCTATTCGAGAGCAACGAGAGCCTCTTCCTGGTTATGGAGCTGTGCGGACAAGAACTGTTCGAGTTTATCGACCGGAACGGGCCTCTACCCGAGTCTACTACACGTCCGTTAATCCGGAAACTGGTGCGTACAGTCGCGTACTTGCACGCACAGTGCATCGTACATCGCGACATCAAACCGGAGAACATTCTACTGCCCCAGAACAGCCAAGACTTGAGTGATATTAAGCTCTCGGACTTCGGTATCGCCCGGAAACTGGACGGACACGGACACGATAATGTACTCACACCACATGAAAGTCTGTCGGAGGTGGCAAACCTGCACGACGCGCCGGCTGCGAGCACCACGGGCTTGCCGTCAGCCACAGATATGGTGCGTAACCGCATGGCGCGAGCTCACACCAAGTGTGGCACACGCGACTACATTGCGCCTGAGGTTATGGGCGGCAAAGGCTACGGCACGGAGGCCGATTTGTGGAGCGTAGGCGTCGTGACGTACGTGCTGGCCAGTGGCTGTGCGCCCGTGTTCCTGCCGACAGCTGAAGGCGTCAAGAAGGTCTTTTTCGCGGACGAGACGTGGAGTGGCGCGTCCGAAGACCTCAAGCGGTTCATTGAGGCGCTACTGGTGCGTAACCCGGAGAAACGAAGCACTGCCGCTGACGCATTGGAACATCCGTGGCTCAAACAGTAAAGGGGAACTCCAATTTGTAAGCTGTCAACCTTCGCTTTGGAAGTCAAGGAAGGACAGTGTTAGCCATAGCTTTTTTTTTATCAAAGAGACCGAACCAAATACTATGTATTAAAGCAGCGACTTGAGCTCTTGTCCGTTCTAGCCTGGTACTGTAGTCTACGCGTCGTCCTCTTCGTTGTCCTCCTCGAACTCCTTGATGATCTCGGGAGTAGCCTGTACCAACTCGACCATAGTGGGGTTGTCGCACAGGTTGAAGAACTCGATGCTGTCGTCCTCGGTGGGCGGGATAACCAGCACGTCGTGGCCCTCGGGGCCCTTGACAACGCCCTCACTCGTGTACGGCACCTTCTCCTCGTTGAGGTAGCCTTCCACCTCGCCCAGCTTGTCTACCCACAGACTGATGAAGTTGGGGTGGTTAAACCGGTTGCGCAACACGCGGTTCTTGCTCTTCTGGTCCGATTCCACACGCGTAGGATACTCCCAGTCCTGCACCTCAAGGTCGCGTACACCTACAATGCGGAATGGTCGCTCTGCAGTGTCCTACAGCAGTAATAAATCCATTTAAACGTTAAAAAGAGCTCCTCGACGCATTCGCTTCTGTAGAGCTGTAGACAACATACATCTTCGTCGTGCACAAAGTGAATGGGACGCATATCCTTTTTGGACGCGTCCGTCCTTTTCGCGAAGGCGCGCGTCGCCTGTGGACGCACGAAAGCAGCACGAGAGCGAAGAGCGCGGCGTAGCATGACGATAAAAAAAAGTTGATGTTCGGCGGTCAGGCCATTCGTTATATTGTGTACGACACACAGTTGGTTACGAAGTAGACCCAGGGGTACGCTCCCTCATAACTAAAATTACAATGGCGGAGACGGATGGGGCCGCGCTGAAGCAGCTCCAAGCAACGTGCTCCGCGCTCAAAGAGGAGATGACGGCAATGTATGAACAGCGAAGGGGAAGGAGCTCCGATGAGGGGCGTCTGAAGCAGCGACGCTGGCGTGTGTTGCTCCTTCTGAGCGCTATGAAGAGCGGACTGCGGGACACCTTTTTGGAGGCGGATGCTCGCCGTACACGCGTCCAGGAGCAGAAGGACGTGGCGGAAGCGCATCAGCTGCAGCTACAGAACTTACTATACGAGAAAGATCATCTGTTGCGTGAAATCCGACGCTGTAGAGGCTTCAGTACCAAGGAAATGGACAAGATCGAGTTCGCAGATGGCCCTCTCCCCATTAAAGTGGACCCGGACGTGCATCGTCAGCATCTAGACCAACTCACACAAGAACTACACGCTCGTAAAAGTCTCCAGACGGAACTAAAGGAGCTTAAGCTCAAAATTACCAAGGTAGAAGACGCCACAGAGACCAAACAGGCCTTCTTGAACGCTCTACCCGACCATTTAGCGGGTATTGAAGCTGCCACCACTGGACTACAGAAATACATGGGAGAACCCGTCACCGCGCAACGTAATCGACACCACGCAGCGGGGACAGAGCTGTCGACG
Source organism: Phytophthora infestans T30-4 (assembly GCF_000142945.1). Taxonomy (NCBI): domain Eukaryota; phylum Oomycota; class Peronosporomycetes; order Peronosporales; family Peronosporaceae; genus Phytophthora; species Phytophthora infestans. The sequence goes on from NW_003303730.1 coordinate 203,953, forward strand.
CCACTGTATGCGCTCTACTGCGAGCTGGAAGCCTATCAAACGGCAAGTGGGGATGCCGGCAAGCGACTGCAGCTTGAGATCGTGGACTCGATCGGTGTTAAACACACTGGCGCGTACCGTAAGCGTGGCTTTCCTACAGCTTTAGAGCGACAGGAACACGCGTCAACGAAGAGACTGAAGGCTCCGTCCCGCTCTCCTTCTGCAAGTTTGAATGGAGCTACGCCACCTCACAGTCGTGCGCCGTCTCGCTCCCCGTCCGTCAAACGTGTAGCGGACTCGTCATCTCAAGAGCCAGAGAGTGGGGAGATCGTGGCTGCACACACAGCTGAGAAGCTACTGCAGCTGCGTCCTCATGAAGAAGAGACCAAGGAAGAGACCAAGGACCAGGACGAGAACTCGGAAGCTGCGACCTCTCAAAAATTATGGAACCCCCATGCGAGGGCGTTGCAGTTAACCATATCAGTTACAGTTCCAATGGATACCGATAAGAACGGGACGACTACCAAGACGGTCTCGGGGTCGTTCACTGTCATGTTCCAGTACTTCCCTGTAGCCAAAATGGTCACTGCGGAGGTCGTCAAGACAGCTCCTGCTGGCTTTTACCCCGGCAGTCAACGCTGCATGTTGACGAATCTTTTCCCAGGCGACGATGGCCTCACTGTGCCTCAAGTGGCTGTTAACTATACTTTTCAAGAAGACAGCGACGAACGGACAGAGGTGGAGTTCCCAGCGAGTGCTGCATGTCGTCCGTACTATTGGACGCAGTGGATCTGCGGTCTAAACCCCATGAAGCGTCCAGACGTGGACGCTATTGACGAGACGCCTCGTCGACCCGAGCCATCGGTTCGTAACGTTATGAACCAACTGGTTAACCGTTTCGTGGCTACAGTAGTACTGAAGAAACAGCTGGATCAGCTAACCAAGTCACGACCGGAAGATGAAGGCGTGAGTTTCGTGCACCCATTGGCGCGTCACCTCTTCCCACACGAGGTGAAGTCGCATCTTGAGGAGTGGAAGGAGGTCCCGACGCCGACACAAGATATGTTCCATCTCTTCAACGAGAGTGCAACGCTGTCCACTCGTCCACGTGCGCAGTTCCATCTGTCTACAAGTGACTGTCGCTACTTCCGTGTCGGCGTTAAGAACGGCCACGCGAAGGTCTCTGCTATTGTCGAGATCTCACCGGAGTATCCTGTACGTGCCCCACGCTTCCTGTTCCAACCTCGATTGACTACGATCAGTAAGGCGATGGACAAGGATCAACTTCCTGTCTACGAGAACCAACTCAAGGTACGTTTTTCAGTTTGTATCAGCTACGTGTTAGAAAATATGGTTAACGTTTGTTATTTAACAGGAAGTTGAAGTCGAAGTTAACGCCTATTACGACGAGTTGATCCCTAAGGGCAGCGAGCATTTCCTGCTTCTACATCAACTCCGGAAGATCGAAATGTGCTTCGACGTGCTGTGTAATGCTGCAGCTGATGGCAACGCAGACGTGTCGCTGTGTTTCGGTCGTGAACGTCGCGGTAAGGACCGTCGTCAAGCAATGGTTATGGACACGGCCGCCAAGGAACTACGTCACAGATAAGAACCGAAGTTAACAAAAGAGAGAGGAGGTGTTTTGCATATTGTTTATATCAACGTTTAAGCAGCTCTTCGTTAGAAACACAAAAGCTACGACGACGTCTGCTTCTTCTTCGTGAGCTGCACCGTCTCACGTTTAAGAACGTGCAGTAAAGTCTGCGAGCTCTCGAGGATCTTCATGTAGGCAGCCTCTGTCTCCTGGATGGTACGGTCGTATTCATTACGAGCTTGTGTTTTCCTAGCGAGCGCTTCGTTGATCTTGCTGAGTCTGTCGGTGAGAATGGTCAAGTCTTTCTGGATCTTGGCCTTCTCTTCCTCCTCCTTGAGCATCGCACGGTTCACCTCCTCCCGCTTCTCACGCAGATCCTCGATACATTTGACCAGCTCATTGTTGTAGTTCTGCAGCGTTGCACCTTGTTGAGCCATAGCGAAGAAAACTACAACGAGCAGTTGAGGAAGGACACGAGACTGACGGTGCACCTACGTCGTCGCTTCCGTTACATTGGTTGAAAGTATTCCTGGCACACGACGGTTAGAGATATTGTAGCCATGCTCTCCAACTGCAAAAATGCTCTCCAACTGAGATTGTACATTCAAGCAACCTTTTACTTCAACAATGGAACATCACTCTCATGCTGAACACTTACAAGTGACTTGGCCAAGAGAGAGCATTGGATTCTTACTGAGACGGAAGGTTCACACCAAGAAGGTAGAAGGATTTCCTGCCACGGATGATGGGGAGCCATGAAATCCTGCTCCACAGTCGCGTGAGTAAAGCTGCCAGTGCTCTTAAACAAAGAAAAAAGAAACGCTCAAGGGCCAATTGCCACTTAGTCGCAGTTAAGGTGCCACTTGCACCTCCAGGAATCATCCCCGTTCGGCGTGACTAACGTGCGCCGTCTCTTCTCGGGAAGGTCTCAGTTGGGTACACCACTCTCTCCACCGAACCAGCGTTAGAGTCACTCTAGAATCTTCCGAGATGAAGTCATTGCTACTGTTATCTCTACCGCTGGTCGGTCGACACTACGTCGACGCTGTACAAGTGAGCGTGTGTGCCGACGCCACGTATGACTTGGCATCGAGTCGCGGCGTGGTGTGTGCCGGCAGTGCCGACGCTCCGGCAGGTACTGCCTGCCCGTTGAAAGGCGACGCGGCCGTCGCTGACTGTCGCGCGTATCTGCCGTCTTTTACCGTGGGTGAAGGCTGTGTGGCGCCTGAAGATGCCGAGTGCCGGATCGTCTCCGGGTCGACGTGGGGCTGTGTGCTGCCGTCTATCGGCTGCACCGATCCGCCTACCGAACCAGGGTGTCCGACGTGGAGCGTGGACGGGAAGGACGAGGCCGTAGACATCGACAGTAGCTATTTATTCGACGGAAACGAGGACTATGACGAGAGTTGGTTCGTGCAGACGTCGGCAGTGAGAGAACTCTTCGATTGCGGGGAGAAGCCCCCGGCGGCACCGACTGAAGCGGCAACGGTTGCGCCGACTCCGACACCTGAACCTAGTACGCCGGCACCTACGGCCGCTCCAACGACGCAAGCGCCTGTACCGCAGACCACAGCACCCGTCACTCCAGAGCCAACCACAGAGGCTCCAGTGCCAGAGACTACTGCACCGCCAACCCCAGAGCCCACCACGCCCGAGCCAACAACGCCTTCTCCGACGCCGGCACCTTCAACACCTGAACCCAAGACACCTTGTCCAGCCGATCCATCGACTCCGCCAGCAACGACGCCGTGTCCAGATCCGACAGAGCCTACGACGCCATCCCCGACAACGCCCGAGCCAACAACGCCTCCTCCGACGCCGGCGCCTTCAACACCTGAGCCGACCACGCTGTGCCCAACGACACCAGAACCGACCAATCCGTACACCCCGTGCCCGCCTACAACGGAACCAATTACTCCAGAACCCACGCCGGCAACTTCGATTACACCATGCCCGAGCACTACAGAGCCTGCAACACCTGAACTGACGACACCTTGCCCAACCGAGCCGGCCACTCCGCCTGCAACGACGCCGTATTCAGATCCGACAGAGCCTGCCACGCCTTGCCCAACAACACCACCTCCAAGCACGACCGAGCCACTAACACCACCTCCGAGCACGACCGAACCAGCGACGCCCTGTCCGAGTACCACCGAGCCAGCGACGCCACCTCCGACCACGCCGTGCACCACACCGTCACCGACATCAATGCCGACTCAGCAGTACCCGTCGCCGTCGGAGGCCGACATACCAACCGAAGCTACACCACTTCCGGAAGTCACCACCGTCACGCCCTCACAACCGCAGTCCGCATCCACCTCACCGGAAAACCAAGGCGTTTCGTTCGCAACGACATCAACAAGCACATCCAGCACTCCTCACGAAAAGTCTACCGGCACTACGTCACTCGCAGTCACCGTCGCCTTCGGTGCCGTCGCAGTCGTCGTCGCTGCTCTGCTGTATAAGCAGACACGCACCTCCCGACGTTCCAGCGTAGACTTCGCCATGCACGCCGTCATCACTCCAGTCTAGACAACACATTTTCCATCTGCTACCTTAAATTTTCTTCTCTTAAATACAAAACTTCACTTCACTCTCTTAGGACTGCGACCAGGCATTCCGATAATACAATTGCAATCATATTGAAGGTCCATGCCAAAATAAGCTATTGCTACAAAAACTACAGCTTAAGAAATAAATAATTGACATCAATAGTAGTGTATTGGAAAATTAACTACTTAGATGTTTGGCACTGCACATTACTTTGCGTTCACGATAGCTGCTACAGTGTTTGCGTCCCAGAAACGCCGATTCATCTTCAGGAACAACACGGTTTCAAGGTGAATAGGCAGCATACGCTGGCGATGGTGGAAAAGAGTATGTTTCGCCACACTAAAAAGACGCTCCACGGTGTTTGACGTCGGCGGGATGAAAAGCACACCATCAAATATCTTCTTTGCACAGCGCCGCTTTTTTCTAGTCGCCAAGACTCTGTCGGCAAAGCCCTGTGGGCGTCCGTGCCTGGTGTCCGGTGTCGTAATTGCAGGTACCGTCTCAAATGGCTGCAACATCAGCTCCTGGTCGTTCGTCAGCTCGTCCACGGCGCCTGACAGGGCTACAACGCACGCTCGCTCGAAGTCCACGTATTTGCGTCGGCAGCAAGATACTTTTTCACAACGGAATGCTTCTCGATGAGCGCATCAAAGATATCGCGCACATCGAGAAGCGTTACGTTGTCGTCTTGAAGCTTCATGGTGGCCGACTGGAAGTCGCCAAGCTGGCAGTAAAAAAGTAGCTGCAGACTTGCTTGGTCGTGAAGGTGTTGGCGAGAGCCATGGTGAGATCAAAAATGATAGACGAGCGCCTCAGGTTCGCGTTTTGAGCGACCGTTGCTAACAGCCATTCGATTCTGTCTGGAGACCGAGCTCCGTATTTACGCAAAACAAAGCAGAAAAAACTAGATTTTACGAAAAAATAAAGTACTTTGCTGTAAATACAAAATAACTAATTGGACAAAGTCATCCAATTTGTAAAAATCAATAATTAAGTGTAAACTATTGTATTGAAGCAGCAATACAATGATTATTTCGGAATGCCTGACTGCGACAGTGTCATCTCCTCCTCTGTACGCGCAGGCCTCCTGGCTTCACTCTCGTCTTCCACTTCAAAGCCCGGAGTGTCCTCGCCAAGGCGTCTGCCTTGCAGTAGACTGTCGACAACCCAGCGTGCTTTGACCACTTGAAGCCCCCACTTCTTGGCCTTGTCAAACTTCATCCCGAAGCCTTTTCGACACACCAGATGCGTGTTCTGTGCACTAAGTTTGGTCGTCACTCGAGCGCCGGCAAGTCGCAGCAGCTCCGTCACCACCAGTTGCTCCACTTGCCGGTACACCGACGTGGACGCCGTCACGTCTCGGAAGTCTCGTATCGGCACGGGACACGTGAAGAGCGCACGAGGACGGTGCGCACTGACACCGAAGAGTTCATGCGAAGAGAAGGACAGCTTCATCTTGGCAGCCAGCGAGCAGTTGACCCACAAATCCGATACAAACTGAAGCATTCTCTGTCGCGGGGTCTCGTGCCTATCGCGTAGCTGTCGTTGGACCTTGTGGATGCGTTCTTGCGTCTTCAGAGCCTCCTCCTCATCCATCCCGACGCCGGTACAGACAACTGCGTGACTGATAAACGAGAATTGCTCGGGGTCCACGCGTGGGAAGTCCACTGCAGCTAGTGCAACGGCTTCGGCACCTCCGTGCCGGCCTCTGATGTCTTTCAACATTGGCTGGATCATGTGGGTATCCTCTGGGTCTCGACACAAGAGCAGGAACGAATACCCCGAGAAAATGGCTGTGCTCTTCTGCTCTAGAATGCTGTCTGCGTCGGCCTTTTCCGGTAGATCTTCGGACAGAATCACGGACTCGGAGGTCGGGTCTGCCGGCTCGACACTTTTCCGGCCACTAGCAGTGCCGGAAAGTGCTGTTTCCGGCACGTTAGCGTCGAATTCGACCGGGTAAAGCTCCTCTGGCTGGAGAGCTAGACACTTGACACAGTCAAGCAGCCAGCTAGCGGATACAAAGTGCACTTGAGTGCCGGCGGCCACCCGCGTTCGGATGGCCGGCAGTGTCAGTTTATCCGACAGTGACGCACTCACCACAACGTGCGTCACGTGACGTAGCACCACGTTGTGGTAGATTGTGCCCATGCCGGCGCGTATCAGTCGCTGTAACAAAGTATTCATTTGAGGTGAGAACCCCAGTAGATATAACACACATCCGTCGAATAATTCCACCCAATCTTGGTCTTCTTGTAGCTCCTCTTTGTGACGATATCTCGTGATGATCTCTGGTAATGTAGCCACTAATTCTTGAGCGTCTTTAAGGTGGTTCACGGCGATGTGTGTGGGCTCTACACTCGTGGTCTCTGCTTGAGAATGTAGAGCGAACTCTTCTTCCTCTACGACTATGTCTCTCTCTATACAGGCGTAGAGCCATCCCAGATGGACTACTGGAATGTCATTGGCTACTGCGGCCTCGTACTTGGCTCCTTGAGGGCGTTTGGCGATGAGAATACTAGTAAAACCCAGCTCTAATCTACCGTCGTATTGCGCTCCATGGGCTGTGGCCTGCTGCGCCACCGCCTCCTTCTCCTCCATTGACAGGCCGGCAGTGCAGATCCCCATCCCTTCTAGTAGTCGGAGAGCGAATTCATTGATGTTTAGTAGTTTTTGGGCCCGGAAACTCTCAAAAACCCAGCGAGGAGACGCGACTGGGAGTTCGTGAGCTACTGCAGCCTACAAATATGACATTTCTCAGTGATATTTAGCTATGTAAGGCCTTTTTTTTAGGGTTTTTGAAGCCGTACGCGGTGTTTTAAAGAGCCCACGGCCTCGGCAATCAAGTGTGTGGTGCTGGTCGGGTCTAAATCGTCCTCAAAGCGACCGCCACAGGCCACGACGATCTTGCGCACTTGTTCCTGGAGATATGGCGACAGTTTGAGGCGTAGCAGGTATCGTGAGACACGTAGAGCAGTCAGTGGAGGAGGGAACAGATACCTTGACGTCCAGCTCCAGTCCCGTCGAGCAGAGGACCAGCCCCACGAACAACTTATCTTGCTCGCCCATGTATTATTAACGTGTAAAGTATTAAAACAAAATATCAGTACGCTTCCATTTCTAAACTTTCTTTAGAAATATTTAAAATATAAGTAAAGTAATATTTGAATTAAATTTAATTTCAATCCAAAGACAATAATTACTACCTGTAGACGGGGAAGAACGACTCAATGTTGGCGCAGCTATCAGCTATCACATTCGAGGCCCTGCGAAGCACGACGGCGGGTGCTAACGTGTGCAGATGTGAGCTGGACCTGGACGAAAAGCTCATCTGGAACGAGACAAATCAAGATGCGATGACGCGCCAACTTATCGCTGCCATATACGTAGCCTATTTCGAATACGACATCAGTAAACGTGATCTCAGCGTGGCCATTGCAGCCGTCATGGCTGCGTTGAAGCAAATGCGACAGGTCGAGGCCAGCTCTATGGACTTGCAGTACATTTACGCCGCCAAGGAATTCAGAACAACGTACGTGGGTACAGCGGACGTGGATTTTAGGAACTATGTTGCTGCGTATTGCTCTGCGTATCTCGCCCACACCAGCGAGTACACGGCCCCGTGCATTACTATCAAGCAGAGCTCAGGGTTTGGCAAGAGTCGAATTCTGCAGCGACTAGCAGAGAGCACGTCAGGAGGCAACTGTCTCAAGGATGCAGGCAATCAATTTGATGCAGCAGTTTTGTACGTCTGTCCACGTAGTGCTAAGGAGTTTAAAGGGTACCCACGCCCGACAGAAGCTTTGTGCGATTGTTTCGGAGACTGGAGTTGCCACTTCACTTCTGAAAGCTTTTAAATATGCGATGGAGCATCCCGACGCCGGGAGGCACTGGACAGTTCTATTTGGCAGCGAGAACAGTGATCACGCAGATGATGATGCTATCATTGAAAAGTTAAATAGTATTAGCCTTGATGTAGCAACACGTTATCAGGTGACGAAAAAGGTACGGAAGTCTGATCCACGCCGGCGCTCGTGGCGGCCATCGGCGAGACGCAGTGTCTTCTCGACGTCAAGAACTCTACTGGTATCGGCGCGCTTCAGATGTTGTGTCAAGCTTTGAAACGGGTAAACAGCTCTGAAACAGTGAGAGCCGCTAACAGAGTAGTCTTCGTAGTGCTCGTGGCCTCAGACCCCCAAACTCCAAGTTTCCGTGATGCAAGAAACCTTAATGGGGCAACTCAATCGTGTTGAACCACCGCCAGCCAAGTCTGGGGGCGTGGTGGGAGGGTTATCAGCGCGCGAGCGAGCAAATTTGCAAGTGAGCGGCACGTTACCTACGACTAACTACTTCTTCCGTGTTGGATCTCATTGTCGATCGCGTCTTCTGATTTCTGGGAGAGGTGACTTGCCACCCGGAAAATCCGATATCCGTGCGGATACCTTGTCTTTCCGTAATGCAAGAAACCGTAATGGAGCAACTCAATCGTGTTGAACCACCGCCAGCCAAGTCTGGGGGCGTGGTGAGTGGCCCCAAGAACAATGCTTAGCACGACCACGGGCTTGGCTTCAGATCATCTTGCGTGATAACTCCTTTGCTGACTGCGCCGTTTGTACTGGGTAGTCCTCGAAGCAGCTACTCGACCATCGACCAAGCAACTTGATAGCCAAGCTGTCAGCGTCTCCATTCAACAGAGACGTTGCGCCGCCAATCCGAATGGAATGGGTAGAGTAGTTCTCTTCACGAATCCCAATAGACGCCGCTAGCTTTTTGAATGTCCTTGTCACTTCCTCTGCATCCAGATCTACACATAAATGCAGGGCATCCTCTCGTCCGAGTTCACTTCTCGCTTGTCGTATGTGTCTTAGCGCCACTTTTGGGCACAGCCATCCGTCCCCGGCTGCGAGCATTGTTCCTCACGCACCTCTGCCGTACTGATCATTCTATGCGCCTGACAGTCCGATGGTCACTGACACTGCCATACGATATGGGGTTCTCACTCCATTTTCATTTGAAAAGAATGCATCCGATGCTTTTAGGCAATATGATCTCCGTTGCGTTCCCATTCGTAGAAATTCCGATCTTCTTAGGAGAAAGAAGTAAGCCAGCAGAACGGAGCCCCACAAATGTCGAGTCCGGGGCCTAGATAAGTCGAGGCGCCGGTGCAGCAGACGCAAGAATGCCGGGCTAATAGGCTGCTTCTTCAGAGTCGGGTCGGACAAGCGCTTGATTCCTCGCATTAAGATGACTAGTGAAGGAGACGACTCCACTCGAAAATCCCGGAATCGCTGCTGATACCAGCGAACACTCGATAGTTTAATCTGAATCGTCATATACTTATTCCCTCGGTGGCAATCATTCCAGCCGTATCTCCAGCAGTATATAGCGAATAGGCCGAGTCTTGAACTCGCTTGTGTGGGCTCTTCGTCGAGCCACGGAGACCATCTCATCCATCCAGAAAATCGGCACCACTGGTTCCAGTGAGTCCGGTATTTGGCTGAGGTAAGCTTTGTGATAGCGCGTCCCTGGAGCACTGCGCCCATAGCTTCGAGAGATCATCGAAGGGCGGACGAACTTGCACCTGTCTCCATGCACACGACATGTTAGTCCACATCTCGAACAAAGGGTGGTCCGAACGCCAGGCTCGTGATCCGGCGTCTGCCATGGTGTTCTCCTCGCCTGCCACGTGCTTGGCCGTGCACAGGATGGCATACTGGAACTCCGCCAGTGACAGTAGCCGGTTGTATAGCTGAGCGAGAGGCTGTCGGCTATTGCGCCGCTGCGTCCACGACACTGCACTTGTGTTGTCGATCCAGCAGCGTACGTGGATCGGTTTGTGTGGATACATTCGAACCCACGTTGGGCCCCAATGTAGCACCGCCAGCACCGCACTTTGGAGCTCGCGAACGTTAATAGAATTCACAGAGACGTCGTCTGTGAAATGCTGCCTGCTCTTCAGCGGTGAACTGTACGCGAATAAACTGGTGTAGTGTCGGTTCAAGGGCGCGTAGACCGTCAATTGAGGCATCCATGTGCACGTGCACTATGGGATTCGCCACGTTGGCGAATTGACCGACAGGAATGCCATTGAATAGCTCGTGCTGAGAAAGGATAGCTCGGATCCATTTTAAGTCTTCGAGAGCGGCATCGTCGATCTTGCGGACTGCGTGACGTCGGAGCGGCGTTGTCGTGGCTTGTAATCGCTGGAAAAACAGGCGGACAGCACGTCATGACGTGGCGCAGGCAGCCCAACAGTTTAAATAGTGTTGTTTTTGAGGCGGTACCAGCACGTATGACGCCAGAGACAATCAGTTGGGCCTTTTCGATCTTCGCTACTGGGATGGTGACTTCGCCTGTGCTGGTATCCCACTCGAGGCCCAACGCTCTGCATCGCTCACTCCATGTCGTGAATTTGCGTTCATTGTTGGCTGCGGGTCCTAGTACTGTAGCCATAGCTCTTCGTAGAGCTAGATTGGCCACAAAACAGCGTAGTCTTACGTCTACCTCTGCGCAAGTATGGTCATCGCACCAGAATGATCCCACTAGTGGTGTCTCAAGGCGTACTTGAGGAAGTCCACACTCATACAACCCGTTAATTAGCGCGCCGGGAAGGAAGTATGAAGCCGGGGATCCACACCAGCCAAACCCGCATGACAAGTCGATGATAAGGAGACCATCGATCACACATGCAAACATATGCACGTGATCGGCATGGTTAGGCACGTGCCTAAAGGCCCCTGTAACATCACCGAGCATCAACAGGATCCGTGCGTTCGGGAAGCTCGACTTCAAGACATGTATCCTCATCGCGATATCCCGAGGCGGATTATAGCTGACGTCTGGAAGGTTGGCACGATCCGTGAAGTCATTGACTGAACCTCCGTCTGGAAAGGAGTAGTCGTCGATGATGCGAATATCCGGGCCATCCGCTCCTGTTTTATCAACTACTCCCACAGGCGATACGAAGACTTCCTGCCACTGCTTCGGAAGCGTCTCCTTCACTATCAGATACCTGCCATCTCTTTGTCCTTTACGCAGATGACGCCAGACTTGCGGAAGATGGTCGTAAGTTGAGTTGTGATTGTTTGGCCGGCCCTTTTGTCGAGCCGGTCGGTGCGACAGCCACTCAGGAACAATTCCTTGCCTCACCACGTCGTTCCAGCGTCGAAACGTATCGACTAAACTGGAATTCGGTGGTTGGTCTAACTGAAACAAGCTCTTGTTCGGCCTCGGGTCGGCGTCGGTCTGTCCTCGAACAAGCCATACAAAGTCAGGGAGTGTCATTTCCGCCGCGAGTGCCAGTTGCGTTAGGAGCTCAACCTTGTCCATATCTACGGTGTTATCGATATCCCACTGTGGTGGACTTGGAACTCCCACTTTGGCAGCCACTGCAGTGATATTGTGCTCGGTTTCAGCTCGACATTGGTCATTAACTCGTTTTAAAGTCTCCATATATTTCTTGTGATTCTCTGAAAGGTGCTTTCGTAAGTCCTTTGACGGAGACTTCTCTTCAGATCCTCTACCACCTACTGTCTCTGTCGATGGAGGACCCAAACTGGAACCAATACTTGACTGTGGAGCTGGGGCCCCTTCACTTCACAGATCCGCGGACTCGGGCGCCAAACCTCCGAAATTCTTGATAATGTGCTGCTTCACAGGTTCAGGCAGCGTCTTAGGTCGGAAATGAGCCCGCTTAGTGGAGAAACACTTGCCTGATGTCCCGTCAGAGCTTCCTGAACATCCTTCCTTGGACAAATACTTCATGCAGAGGTTCAAGGCTCCTTGCTTTGGCATGAGCCGCACTACATCTTTCGGTATCCCTCTTGTCTCGCTTGACGCATTTCCCGACTGCCTGAGTAAGGCTGCGCGTTGCTCGTAGGCTTAACCTCCAGTTGCGCCTTGAGCGTGGCTATCATCGTCTTCTGCTCATCGTACAGGAGCTCGGCTAGTAGGGGGTAATGGAGCGACAGCTCGTCCTTTATTCGCATCGCCGAGATCAGGCCTTCGTCCAATACCAATCCTCGAAATTGACACAACTTTGCGTCAATCCAGAATACCAGGCATTTTGTTGCACCGCCGTCAGGCACACCAGTATTACCAAAGATCTCTACGAAGCGCTCAATCGCGCGAATGAAGTCCACTGTACTCTCGTTGTAAAAGCCGCCGCCAAACTGGCGAAGGTTTCTCAATGCTTCCTTTAGGTTCTCGTAAGATGGGTTCTTCGTAGCCGGCTGGATACAATTCTTTCAAGAGAAGTCCGTCATGCTTACTGACGGCACTTCGCCGTTCATCAAAGCCGACCGAGAAGGTCCTAAAAAGTGCATTATCGACAGTCCCCGAATGCGAAACCCAAAATCATATGCGCCTCGAAGAACTGGTGGCGTCCACAGCCGCAGTTCGGCACCACGGGCCTGCTGTTCGTATTCAAGAATGCGCTGTGAATCCTTACCTTGATGATCTGGGTGGCCAATTTTGTCGTGGATGTCCTTCTCAATCGTCGTTGGGCGAAATGTCGTTGTCGTGTTCGAGCGCATCTCGTCGACTGCATATGTGCCGAGCTCTGCATGACCTATTGGTCCTCCTCCGATGGCGTTCAATATGTGATTTTGGCGTTGCACTTCCCGCTTATCCTGGTCATCCTCCTCATCAGGTGTCTGCATCATTGCCGGCTCTGCATCCGAGTCACTGCCTTCTAACCCAACCATGCATTGGCGTCTCAGAGGTCGTCGGCTTTCATGGACGGACTCCCCGGTAGCAGCTTGCCGTTTTGTTCCATTGGTAGGAGCGACGTCCCCAGGATGTACGAACATACTCGCGACGCGTTTATTTCTCCTTTTAAGCGCACACTCAAGTATGTGGCGCCTCGGAGCGGATATTACGGCGAGCGTGTCTGGCCGAATCACGGGTGCTATCGCCTCGGGCTCGTACTGCACCGTTAAACCGTTCAAGACCTTTGCAGGTAGGCCCACGCGGCTCTTCGTACACAATGCTCGAACCTCTTCCAGTTTTGGAGGTAATTCCGCCGCGTTCATCGCTGCCGAGCTGGAACCGCCTTCTACTTAAGGGCATAGTCAATCCACTCGACCTTTACGACGTTAGCGGGCTGTTGCAGTGCCAACTTGCGCGCGCCAGCAACGTAGCGAAGATGAAGGACTGCGTCTGTATTCATGTGGTACCCCACGACTATCGAATAAGCCCATGTGTCCATCTCAATGCCGTCCGGCTGGATGAATGCGACAGGATTGCCTACGTAGGAGCCCGACAGCAGCTTTCCCTCGTCATCGCTGACCCTTCGCTTCTTCACCACATCCAGATCAATAGGTTCTAGCGACTCTCCGTCAGACGGCCCACCAGGATCCACGATGTTGACGTGCACTTGAGCGCCGTCGACACGGTCTACCCGCACATATTGAAGCACACTCATAGATGCCGCGTGCAAGGGCCCCAGGAACGCCAGAGACCCCTTCGTTATCGTGGACGTGCTCATTATCAGCGCGCGAGCGAGCAAATTTGCAAGTGAGCGGTACGTTACCTACGACTAACTACTTCTTCCGTGTTGGTTCTCATTGTCGATCGCGTCTTCTGATTTCTGGGAGAGGTGACTTGCCACCCGGAAAATCCGATATCCGTGCGGATACCTTGTCGCCCGATCCATCATATGGTGAAGCTACGGTGTCGTTCCCATCATTTATTCTTACACAGACAATGGATGTCATGCTTGAGAGCTCAACGTCGCCCACAACGAGCAAGCATCGCGTCTTGACTGTTGACGCAGACCAAGTGTGGAGAGCGCTTGTGTCAATGGGTCGACCACTTTGGCGGAGTAGACAGAGAGGAGGCAATTTGGCCGATAGACAGAGAGCGATGAATCTTTTTGCTGCCTTGATGCTACTGCGAGGACGAAAGGCGAGACTCCCCGAGAGCTACAGCGACAGCACGCTGAACGGTGTGGCGTCATTGTTCTGTCGCGTGGGCCTGCATCTGCGTAACTGTGACCCACTGACGACGCGTCTAGTGACCGACTTTATGAGTGTACTTCACTACGAGATGTACAAGAATAACTTTCCCATTTCTAGCTATGCGTCGGACCCGGTCCTGGCATTTGGCGCTTCTCGCGTTTGGTACCAGTTGGAGCCGCCGGCGATAGACACGCATTCTTCCGCAGCTCCAGACGATGCTGGCTAACGGCGTGGTTGACGCATGCAACATCTGTCATATTGTAGCTCGGATCTCCCTTCTACTAGTTATGGACACAGCGACGATGGGCGTTCAAGTGAGGACGAACCCATGGACCAGAAGTGAGTTCGACTTTGCGGGACAATTTTGCGATGTACCAAGTTTTGTGACCATGCTAATGGGTGACAATCCGACGCTGCAAGTAGCTAAAGTGACGCTACATTCCGGAGAGCGCAGCGTGTATGGAAAATGGCTACAGCGTTGGAAATATTGGAAGATTAGCTTCAGTCAATTTGTGACTTTACCAGAACCACCGACCGATACTGTATTGTGGAAAATGTTGGATCGCAGAGCTTCAGGTATTCTGCCTCACAAGTCCGAAGAAGCTTATCTCGTTATTCCAATCTTCTGTGTCGACCAAGTGTCACTCATCTTGGTCCAAGTCAGCGAGGAGGAAGACGCATCGACTATGTTGGCGTTCAGAAGCCTCGATCCGAGCGAGGTCTTCAAGGCGAATCACCCGCTTCACGCCGTTCCACCGCACGAGATAATTCAACTGTCCATAAGTCCGCGTGAACGGATAACTCCTGATCGGCAGGAACGAGTGATCAGGACGACGCACTTGACTGGTTGTTGTGCGTGCGGGGAATGTTCGCGTTGAGTACCGACTTAGAAGATACTAGTATCCGATGGTCTGGTCTTTCAGTGGGGTTGGTTGCAGGGAACCCGAAAATATAATTTATATCAATTTCAATGAACATCGAGAAATAAATAACGCACGGCAACCTAAGAACTCAGCAAATAGATAATTGGAGCGGGGACATTGCAAACGTAGATTATTAGTGAAATAAACTACCTAGCCTAGGTGAAGCCGCCTAAATGCAAGCATCCACGGTGATGAAAGAAGATAGTAGATTTTGTTGGGGTGCTCCTGGGAAGTTGCAGAATGAGCTAGAATATGCGTTTCGGAGAAGTCGAGGGGCTCCAAACCAACGACAAACTGTTGGTTGTCGTTGTCCGGGAAGATAATTTTTGGTCTTCGTACACCAACTTCGTAAAATAAAACATATTTTGCTGAAGCATTTTTCGTAAATAAATTATTGAGAGAAACAATTAACAGTAATTGGCAATAAATATATTTATTGGGTCATGTACAGTCAAGACTGAGGTGACGCAGGGCGCGTCACTGGACTGCTCTCCAAGCGTTGGTCGCTTCTTAGAGGAGGTGCCATTAAAACAGACTTAGACTTAAGAAGCACTAGCTAACAGAGCAATCAAAAGAGGTACGTAAACACAGTGAGTGCAGGGCAAAAGGTCACGACAGGGCTGCAGTACTGGTGTGGGCTTGATCTCCTCTTGGATTCGCTGAGCCGCAAATTGAGTTGTGTGGTAGAGAGAGAGCAAGCCTCACGCAAGCCAGTACGCCTCTCCGCAAAGTTCTATTCTATATATAAACCCAATACAGAGCATACTTTACCTAGGTCAGTGTCGTCGTGAGCAGCACGACGGCACGGTCGCTCTTGTCCAGCCGCAGACTGCAGCCGTAGGCGTAGGATAGGATGCAGGGTCGGCTGTCAGTGTCAATGCCAGGCACTGATAGTCCACTTTGTATGTACAGCTGGGGCTGGCCACTTCACACAGGGACTGGCATCTCCCACTCCTACTTGATCTCGGCAATACAGCGCCTTGATTGACGCGATCACACACAAGATTTTACAGGTTGAAGTCGCTGCCCCATAGGTTGAAGTCGTAGTCCAGCAGCACAGTAGTCCGTACACCAAACAGCACCCCACAGTCAACATCGTCCTCATCCATCGCAGTAGCCTTTGCATCCGTAGTCGTAGCGTCCGTTGTCAACACAGGTGCAGCACGTGTAGTATCGTAGTAGAACTACGCAAGACAGATGCAACCTGCTTGGCCTTCCCATCACACCATCGCACTAAAACACACCGTAGCTGTCACGCTTGTCCATCGCAATCGCTTAGTCTTTTCGCATTCGTCCTAGTCATTTACAGTCTGACAGAGTTCCGTCTCTGGCTAGTCCTTTCGCACTGCAGCAAAAACAGTCGTAGCGGGAGACGCAGTCTTCGCAGCTGTCACAGCAATAGCAGCCATAGAACAAGCCACAGACTCCGTAGAAGTAGTAGTACCGTCCGAGGCAACCACTGGCAGCACCTTCATCGCTTGACGAAAGCGAGTGAGCTTCACCACCGCAATTGGCTTGGTCATATGTCCGCGATCGTCTGCTCGGTCCCAATGTGCTGCGTTGTGAGCAACTTAAGCTCCACGTTTCGTCTCAGCACATGATACTTGTTGTCTATGTGTTTAGACTTGATGTGCTGTCCAGGCTTGTTGGTCAGCGAGATTAATACCTCGTTGACACCCAACAGCAATGGCACTGGATGCTTCCAGACCAGTTCTTTACACAGACCCGCAAGCCACAACACGTCCTTGATGGCTTCAGCCATCGCAACATACTCCGCTTCGCACGTATTCAAGGAATCAATCTTCTGCTTTATTAATGCGTACGATATCACGTTTCAGTCAAGCGTGTTCACATAGCCGCCGATTATTCTTCTGTCCACTGAAAGATTCGCATAGTCGGCGTCTGAGTAGCATCGTATATTTGCAGTGGCTCCCTCAGGTACGTCCATCATCAAACCGTAATCACACGTAGCCTTAGATACCGAAGTACCCTCTTAGCATGCGCGCAGAGTGTGTCGTCGTAAGACGCCAGGAACTTGCTAAGATGTCTCGTTGCATGCGCAATGTCAGGCCTCGAAGCGCTCACCAGGTACTGAAGGGCACCCACCAGCTCCCGGTACGGCATATAGCCCTTCGTCGCAGGTACAGTAGGGTTAGATAGTACAGTAGCCTCAGGAGTAGCACATCCGTTGCAATCTGACATGTGAGTACTTCCAGCACGTATTGCTTCTGACAGTAGACAATCTGTCTGCTTGGTCTGCTGATCAGGGTCTCTACACCAAGCAAGTACTTGACAGTACCCATTGTAGTCAATTCGAAGGTTTCTTGCAGTGCAGCTGCAATCTTGGCGCACAAGTCTCGGGGTCCCATTAGCAGTAGGTCATCCACATAGACAATAACAGCTTGACTTCGCCCTCTTCCTTCAACGCATACAGCCCATAGTCTGAGTCTGTACACTCAAAGCCTAGTGTAACCAACTTCGCATGTAAAGTCCGGCTTCAAACATTGGTTTAATCCATAGCGTTTCTTCAAGAGCTCGCATACAGTGCTTGGTCCATCGACTTGGAACCCAGGCGGCTGATCCATGTATATCATCTCGTCGAGGTCTCCGTACAGAAAACGCCGTCTTCACGTCGTACAGGAGTATCTCCCATCCTCGCTGCAAAGCGAAGTCGATGGCCGCACGAACAGTCTCAAAGCAAATCACAGGTGCATATGTTTCGCTGTAGTTGACGCCGAGCTGTTGCTTGAATTCATTGGATGACGAGGCAAGCTTTAAATCGCTTGACACGACCACGCTCATCTCGTTTCACCGCGAAAACCCATCGACATGTAGTCACATTGATATCTTTCGCCTTTCTCCGCGGTACAATTGCCAGGTCTTGTGCTTCTTCAACGACGCCAGTTCTGCCAACATCGCGGCCCGCCACTGGGGCCAGTACTTACATTTCCGTGCCTGCTTGTAGAAATATCCACGTCAATGCCATGCGTCATCACTTGGCCCACTAAGTTATCGCTCGTTCGTACGTTTGCCATCTGTGTTCTTCTCGGTAGCTTCAGACATGGCTCGACTGGAGGCTCCTGAATTTCGAATCCAGTATCTTCCTTCACGCGTTTCTTTCGCGCCTTGCGATTGCGTCTCTTTTTCGCCTTCACCGGCTCCGGTCCCTTCTCAGGTGCAACCTGAGGGTCAGCAGCTTCTCCACATCCTGCTGTTCGACGCTCGACGAGTCCTCAAGCTCTGCACTTCCACTGGACTTCTGTTCCTCGTCCATAGTCCATTCAACTTCTAGAAGTTCGCCTATCTTGCTCATTGACACAGGGCCGCTATTCTCTAAAGCGTAGGTATTTATGCTCGTCTAGATTTCTTCCCACTAGTGGCTTCTCCCGTAACACGTGCAGCGTGTCCAGGTACGCGTTCTGCAGTAGTTGCTTCGCGTAGGTTCCATTCACTGTGAACTCCTCCTGAAAGCGGCAATTCTCGCTCTGCGCAGGCTTCACCTGACAGGTCAATAGGTCTAGAAACTTGTAGCCCTTCGTAGAGTCGCTGTAACCGAGCAATATACACATTTGTGCCCGTGATTCAAGCTTCTCCTTTCTTCGTCTTGACTCAGGTGGTACTCGCACATGCGCAATGCAACCCCAGGTTCGCAGAAAGCTCAGGGGCGGCTTCCGTACATACAGCTTCTCGTGCGACGAAGTCATTCCCAGCATCTTGGTCGATAAAATGTTTAGTGTAATCACCATGTGCAGCAGGGCTTCACCCTACAGCATGTTCGGTAGATGTGTTGCTGTCTGCAGCGCTCGCACACGAGGCAGCACAATGCCGTTCGCCCTATCAGCGATCCCATTCTCTTGGGGGGAATACGCGTTCGTGAACTGCAGTACAATGCCGTGTTCAACGCAGTACTCATGCAGTTCCGTTCCAGCAAATTCACCACCTTGGTCCGACCGAAGATGCAACACTTTGTAGTCTTTGTGATGCGTCCGCAGCTCTTTTAGCAGCTTCAGAATGAACCAGGTAGCTTGCCTCCTATTCTCGAGTAGATAGACCCACTTGTATCTCGTAGCAACATCCACAATGAACATGAATATAGTAGCTTTGCTTGCCGTCTCCACACTCATCGTACATATGTCCATAGCCATAGCTTCTCGTGTGATTTAGTCGAGCGGACGGGAATACGTTTGTGGCTTATTGACTTGGCCTTGCTCACAACACAGGCAATTCATTCGTAGGCGTTCAGATCTTTCGTGTTGAGTTTTACCTCCAAATCCATCTTATCTGCCACCACCTGGAGCAAAGCCATGTGCAGATGACCAAAACGCTGATGCAACAGCTCCATAGTCTTCTTGTCTTCTACAGCTTGATTAGCCATAGCCATGACCATCACGTGGGTTGCCTTTTCGCTTCGCAGCCGGTAGAGGTTGTCTCGCATCTCAAACTTTAAGATAGTGCCCGATTTAGACATTCACGACGTCTTCTGGTCCATGGAATACAATAGCCTGTAGTTGCCTCTTGTCTGCAGGTATTCCACTTTAATAAAGTTGACCTTGACATTCGGTGTGTAGACTACATCGTTCAGCAGACGATCCTCGAGCTCCCCAGTTGCCTGATTGACAACACGCAGTAGGACAGAGACACTAATAGTCGTATGCTCCGTAGTACCTTTAGCGAAGTCCAACCGGCTTGTCTTGTCTTCGCGCAGTGTCGTGAACAGAGATAGATTGCCACAAATGTTGGCATGTAATCCCGAGTGAATAATCCACTCCGTGAAGTTTCCCTCAACAGGTTGCATGTTCTCACCACGTCCAACTGCATTCACCGAAAACGTCTGACCTTGGTTCGCAGTGTCTTGCCCTTGGCCAGTCTCAGTACCCTAAGCAGCACTCTGAGTCAGTCCACCACTGGGACCGGTCTCATTGCTTCGGGCATCTCTATCACCTCGGCGTCCTTCTTGAAGTTGAGGTCCATAGTGACTCGTCTGATTCCGACGTGGCGACCGGCTGTGTCCTCCGCGTCTGAGTTGCGCTGGTCCATCACGTCTTTAATGTCCACGAGGAGGCGATCTTCCTCGACTCTGATGGCCACGCAGTAGCGATCGTCCTCTTGGTGGCGAGTAACGTGGTCCATCACGTCCTCTAGGTGGCGACCATGAAGGTCTAGCATATCCACGAGATGGCGAGCGTCCACGAGATGGCGAGCGTCCACGATCTGGCGAACGTCCTTCGCAACGAGGCCCAGGTGGATCTCTTATTGGTGAGTAGCTACGTATTGGCGACCTTGGGGGTCCAACACTCTCCCGAGATGGCAGTCTCCAAATTCCTCCTCCAAAGGGAGATGTGTAGCCACGCCATAGTCTACAGGATGATTGGTACGTCCTGCTCTTAGTCCTGCTCACTCTCCTCCGTACAGTCCTCCACCAAAAGATCTGTTAGGTCCTTTCCATCCACCATACGATCCTCCGTCGTACAGTTGTCCTTTAGGTCCTTGATATCCTCGTGGCTCAACGTAGCGATCTTGGTAGTTATCCCCTGACACAAATGAACCCACTTGTGGTCCACATCTATGGCCTGGCTCAAACATAGGTCTCTGCGTTTCACTCGAAAGTCCTTGGCCCAAGGAGTAGAATAGTGTATCCCACGTAGGAGGTGGTCTTTGCACAGGTCCACCCTCCCACTGGAGCTGCACAGCGCCCGTAACTGGTGTCTGCCATCCATTTGGTACTCCAACTTCACGTTGAGTACTTACCATACGTTGCACTAGCTGCGTAGGTTGCATAGCTTGCATAGTTTGGGCAGGTGACACACTCTGGCTGGGTTATACACCTTGCACAGCTTGAGTAGTTTGTACAACTTGAGCAAGTTGCATGTTCTGGCTGGGTTGAATACCTTGCACAGCTTGAGTAGATTGCATATTCTGACTCGGTTGTAACTGCAACTGCTGTGGCGTCATCGGTGCTCACATCATCCGCTAGTCTCACTATGCGTTCTTCCGTCTCATCGTCATCACTCGAAAGTGACATCGGAGAGTAGATGGGCGACTCCGAGCGTCTCTAACAGCTCGCTCCAGTCGCACCTTCACTTGTATGCGACGAGCTCAGTGCCAAGTTCTCGAACAGGCGACGCCGTTCGCCAGTCGTCGGTGTCGTATGCTCGCGACGCACTGAGTAAATTAGCAACACTGCCTGCTTCTAGGACTTCTTCTTCTTCAAACGCTGTACCAACCCAGGCTTCTGCTCCATACTAGTATTCGCAGTACACTCAGCGTACCAATGGCCATGCTGATTACACTTAGCACAAGTATAAGCTGTTTCTTGTCGGCGTTCTTGCCCCTGCGCTGCCTCGGCGCTTGCCTGCTTGTCCTTGTCTTGCATGCTGACTCACATTGTTCACTTGGTTCGCACTTGATTGCGTTGCCAGCGACATCTGTTGTTGCAACTGGTTACTTAAATGCTCCGCAGTGCGCAGGCGCTACAACGCCTCAGCAAGTGTCATGGTCCTACGACCATGCTTGCTCATCCAAAGTGAGTTTACTCGTGCCGGCTCAAGAAACACCAACAGCGTGTTCAAAATAAGTAGACTTGCATGTTCCCACTCTTCAAGCTCGCCCTTTCGAGTCGCAGTCGGCGTACCATAGCGTCAATGCCTTGCACATACTTAGTCACAGCTTCCTTGAGCTGCAGCTGACGGTTCATCATCTCTCGACGTAGGTAATCAGGGTTGACACCGTCACCCACCTCAAAATGATCTGCAATTTGTTGCCAAAGTAGTGACGGGGCATCCATTTGATCACGGATGGAGTTGATCTTGAATGTCGTACGTAGATCCACCGAGAGCGACAATACTAAGGCTGAGAAAGCTTTCACCTTCCCCGCTTTGTACCACTAAGCATCCTTGGGCCTCTTGTAGCCCTCCACGGAGTCAAATCTCTCCGCACCGTAAGTAATTTCGCCCAGCTGGCGGCTCTCGAAGTGCAGCGGTACCTCACTAACCCATGCCGTGTACTCTTCCTTCTTCGACAACGGGGGCAGCCTGATGTCAGCCATGTTGCGCAGCGACTTCGTATGCTCTGCGTCGCCGTAGCGCCCGCCGGGGTCTGGCTATCCAGTTTGCTCGGTAGGCTGCTCTGGGGCTCTCGCTGTGCCCTGCGCTAGAGTCACCGCCGCCCACTCGGATTGCTTCGTGGCGGTGGTGGGCTGATTTCTAACTGAAAAGTTGCGAGCACGCACCTTTCAGGTACATTTTCTAACAATATTCGCCCACCTCAAATTCCGGATAACGGATAAGGTGTTCGGCTTCTTCGTGTGACAACACATCATCGTCACGACCGGTCGCCGCGTCAGCCACATTGTCACCCAATTGATGCACTCCTCGACTTCCATTCGTCGGAATTCCGCCGGGGCTTGGGTCTTCCACACCAGGTGCGTCCTCTGTCGAGCCATGGACCCTTACTGGGCTCATTACCTGAGGTGACGAGGGCGCATCACTGGACTGCTCTCCAAGCGTTGGTCGCTTCTTAGAGGAGGTGCATTAGAACAGACTTACACTTAAGAAGCACTAGCTAACAGAGCAATCAAAAGAGGTACGTAAACACAGTGAGTGCCGGGCAAAAGGCCACGACAGAGCTGCAGTACTGGTGTGGACTTGATCTCCTCTTGGGCTTGCTGAACTGCAATTTGAGCTGTGTGTTTGTGTGTGTGTGTGTGTGTGTGTGAGAGAGAGAGAGAGAGAGAGAGAGAGAGAGAGAGAGAGAGAGAGAGAGAGAGAGAGAGAGAGAGAGAGAGAGAGAGAGAGAGAGAGAGAGAGAGAGAGAGAGAGAGAGAGAGACTCACGCAAGCCAGTACGTCTCTCCGCTAAGCTCTATTCTATATATAAACTAATACAAAGCATACTTTACCTAAGTCGGTGTCGTCGTGAGCAGCACGACGGCACGGTCGCGGTGGCCCAGCGATCATAGAAAATTTGGTATAACCACACACGTCCGCACGTGGCACGTCGTTAAGTGCGCAGCCGCAGGCTGCAGTGGCAGGCGTAGGATAGAATGCAGGATCGGCTGTCAGTGTCAATGCCAGACATTGACAGTCCACTTTGTATGTACTGCTGGGGCTGGCCTCTTCACACAGGAACTGGCATCTCACAAAGACAAGTGGGGTTAGGCGAAAGCGACAAGAATCGCACTTGCTGAGAGTATTTTGGATAAGGTGGCGTTGACGAGTGACGAGCTGTCGCAAACTTTCGAGTTTAGAGATGGTGTACCCAGCACGCGAAAATGAATTACTTGCCGCTCTTCATTCGATGCGAACGTGGAAGATATATTTACTCGAACGACCCTTCTTCATTAACACCGATCAGCACACGCTCGAAAGCATTTTGCAACAACAGACGTGTTCCCGTAGAAGCGAAGTGATTCCCTCAATGTAAATGACTTATGTTATGTATTTCGTGTTCGTGTTGCCACATTACACCTGCGCTAGGCTTAGCGGGCGGCATAAAGTGGTGTCTGCACACGTCGGTTCTCTCTTTACCGGAAGTAAGGCGACCATCGCTTGCTCTAGAGCTTTCCATATAGGTTTCGCTTGTGCAAGTAGCCGGGTTGTTTCAGGCTGGCGACGTTTTGTAAATGAATAATCCATACTAATACGTAAGGCACGCATTATCAATACCTGTGTAGAGAATTATAATATACTGAAAAGTTGCAAGTACACAGCGCTACATCCTAATCTTTTATACGCGTATAAGGACGAGGTGAGGAAGCAACCCGGCTTAAAGAAGCATAACATGCAAATGTACTTCGCAGCTCGTTTTCAGCATGTATAAGCTATCATTTGTACAACTATGAAACACTAGATCATTCAAAGCATCTTCACCTACATGTAGCCGCATGGACTTTTCATCTGTACATAATAATTGTGCATTATGTACAGATGAAAAGTCGCTCGGTTTTATGGCCTAGATCGAGCATGGTTGGCGCATCAAAACAGGCGTTTAACTAATAAAGGAAAGGCATGCCTGGAATTATTAAATCTGCACTCGATCTGCGTTTCAAAAACGCAAAAAGGGTCGTTTTAAATGATATCAATGTCGGAATCGAACAATGCAAAATAACCTGCCCAAAATTCCCTTCAGATTACGCTCACATATTTGACAATAACCTGCTCAATTTCAAAGTACCGGAATTAACGGTATTTTTGCAACCGATCATTTTTTTGCAACCAGTGGCCCGTAAAAAGTCTGCAGCGCCAACAAAATTAACCAGTTTGGCATCAAATCAGTGTTCCAGTTAAAGCACGCTATTGATTACAATATTGTGAGCAAAGCGACGGTTTCAAATGGACAGGAGTATCTTGTGCGAGATTTTACGCCTTCCGCCGTTCTTACGGTTTTGACTTGAAAGGTACTTTTTACAGGGTTGCAGAAAACACGTAAATTCCGGTAAGCCACGGCTTACTTTTAAAATGAGCTAGCTCTTTTTATTTCCTAAATAATCCTCCCTCCCACCGACCAGACCGGCATGGAAATGGAGGAAGGCACCCGTCTCGGACCAGAAGTCGGGTGCCCCAAGTCGCAGTGTTGGCAGTCGGGGACTAATCGTTTTGACCTGGCCTGGTCAAAATTGGGTTTTAACAAGGGTTTTCGGCCAATCGGCCATTAATAAAGGCCACGGCCATTGGATTATATGATTATAGAGGTTTAAGCTGGTTATAAAGCTTGGTAGGTTTCGCTTTACACTACGATTTAGCAAAGAAAAATGATATTTTAATAACATCGGCCTTATATGCCAGCTTGGCACGCTGGAGAATGCATAACGCCGTCCATGTATGTCACCACTACCGCGTGGGACTGATGCGCGTGCTTGACAGGGACGAGCTCGACCTGCGGAATCCTCGGCGCCTCACGCAGCCACGCACGGACGCGAGCAGCTTCAGCGTATGGTTCGACTTCTTCACTGCAAGAATTGCTCTCGTCGAAGTTGTAGTTCTCTAACGAACGCATACTTGCACGAACGGTCGGTCTACAGCGGTGTTTTTGTCCAGGCTACATGGTCGACACAGGAGAGCTTATTAGCAGCTGAAGCTTGCCCAGGTGAAGATCGGCCTGGTTGGACGAGATCCAGACGCATTTGAGGCGCTTCAGACGTCTTCTGTCGCCTCCAGCGTAGCGATACGTCTGGTTAAAGCTGCGTTCTTTACAGTCCAACATCATCCCAGTCCACTGCTCGTCGTCCTTTCTTGTCGGTAGTCTTCAGTGTAGATGCATGCCTGTGACGTTGCAATACTTGGACGGGATCGCGCAGTTAGGGCTCTTCGTCGGATAGGAATGCACGGAGAAAGACGGCGTGTAGTTTAGCTTTCAGCTTCGCTAAAGTGTGAGACACTGCTTCTGCTCACAGGTGTCGTGCCCTAGCAGCACGTTACGCGCTTGAGCGCCGAAACTTTGCATCCACTCTGCGTGGGTGACGCAGCACGTCGAGACTTCCGAGAAAAAAACACCACTTCCGCTTGGACTTGATCCTGTCTCAATGTATCTGCTAAAGCCAGCAAGCGCGTCCATGTGCGCAGTAGGCACTGATAACAGCACATAATCACTCAATTACACCTTCTCATCGGGCAGCTTCACGTCCTTGCTCGTCGTTTTGATGGTGGTGTGGAGTCGAGGGACTCTGGTGTAACGTCCTCATCATTTTCCTTTGGGTACACCGAGCGCCAACGCTAGTACATATATTGATAACAGTACAGATACAGTCTTAATATTATTAGAAGATTTACTAAATACTACGAAGTATATCACACAAGAAATAGAGATTGTTTGTTGTACAGTACTGATAATCTTGACGATCCCGGTGATCTCGCGGATGCGAAGGAGACCCTGGAACTGTGGGAAGAGGTTCTTGACGAGATATTCCAAGACGATGAGATCAGTACCGAATACGCTCGTTCAAAAAAAAATGTTGACGAGGTGAAGGTGAGCGAGCTCGAGTCCATACCGCATCCAGTCAGAATTCCGTTCCCAAACGAAAACCAGGCCGACTTTCCTCGTGAGAATACCATTCACGGGATTCGAGCCGTGAAAGTGACATTAGCAGATCTTTTTGCTGAGTAGTAGAGTTGAATATTCCTTTACGTACGTCCCATTACAGCTTCTTCGACGTTCATCAGCGCTACATCCAGCTGCAAAGTCTCACAACAGCCGTCGTCATCTCCATCACAGCGAATATGTCACGAACAAAACGAGCGGCGGTCTTCATTTGCATTTGTCTAGATCAGATATACCTTCTTGTGTACTTGCCGGCCTTGGCAGCCGAGAACTGCGAGACGATGTGGGCGCTCTCCGCACAAGTTTTACTTGGTAGTAAGCAGACCTTCCACGCCCAAGGGGCCACGGCCGTGAATGCGGCCAGTACTGATACCAACCTCAGCGCCAAGACCGAAGCGGTAGCCGCCAGCAAAGCGAGGGCTGGTGTTGTGGAGCACGCACGCGCTGTCGACCATCAGCTGGAACGGCTCGGCAGCAGTGGCGCCCGTTGCACTCTGTGTGGCCACTGCTGTACTGGTTGATGTGAGCAACGACAGCACTAACACTGTTGACCATCTCGATTGTAAGGTCCGTGGAGCCGAGCTCTGTAGACAGCGTGTCTGTAGAGCGCGACTAGACAGTAGCAACGCTCAACTTGGCAACGTAGGGGTGATGTGCAGGTTGGCGCCAGCCTCTCCAAGCTTTACCAGGATCTCCTCGTCCGACCCTTTGCTCGCCAGCTATTCATCGAACAAGAACGTCTCAAGTGCATTACAACCTGCGAGGTAGTCCGTCATGGCGTCAACAACGAGCTCAATGGCCTTCTTCACATCATCTGCACTGGGGATGTACGTACGTAGCAATCTAAGACGTAGATTGGGTCCATTTCAGTGTACTCGCCTCTAGGGATCTGTGTATTGGTAACAACAGCAACACTTGAGCGTCTCTAGCATGGTCGGGCCCTTTTCTCCGTCGTCCAAGACCGCTGCGGTTGGCAGTGTGAGCTCTTCTAATGAAGTGAGCGTGGGGTCACTGGAATGTAACGAGACGATTACGTTGCTATCCTGTTCCAGTTCGGCGGGATTTAGCGCAACAACATCGTCTTCGGACTCCTACAGTGGCTGTTGAGGAGGCTACGCTGCGTGCTGGATCGCTAGCGAACGCAATGGCAAAATGTGCGCGCTGGACGCGTATCCGTTTGCTTCAGAGAACGGCAATATGGCAAGCTACTTGACAAATGCCTGCCCAGAATTTGAAGTTGGTGTGACCGGTTACGAACTCGTTCGTGAAGATCCTGGCGCGGTTGATGATGCCGTGCGCAATCAATGTCGACCTTCCTGTACAGCGATCGACTGCTTTCCAGTACTACTCAGGTGGCGTGCTTACGGGCGCGAACTGCAATAAGACCTCGGGACTTGGAGTGGGTTTGGTGAGAGGGAAGATAGCATTCTGTACTGGCGCATTAAGAAGCAGTGGGGATACTTCATTGTGTGAAGATGGTTACGTTCGTGTCCAGCGCAGCTTCTCCGGAGACAGCAAGATGCATGCTGTGTCGAGCTGTACGCGACCTGGTCTACCTTTGACGTCTCGGCAGCCCTACTTCGTCTCCGACACCAATACATCCGCTCCTCCCTTTACCTCCACCCCCTTCGACACAACTGTAACGCCTTGGGTTCCCCCGGTCACGACAGTGGCGCCTTCAACTAGCCCGGGCACAGACATACCTTCAACAGCAGAAACCGTGGTGGATCAACCTGCGGCGCAAGTGCGGCATTAAGCTCTGAGCTCCACCATCACAAAGGGTGGCGTTGATCAAGTGACAAGCGCCACATCAGGTTCGATCGCGCAAATGAGGCGGTAACACGGACGCAGCCGATGACTCACTCGATTCGATGGAGACACCTGCAGCAACTGCGATTGTCCAAGTGTTGCTGGTGATGCGTTCTACACCGCAACAAGCACGGGCAACTGGGAATATGCTTCCGATACTAGAGATTTTCATGATGGATTAACCATGCCGTACTTGAAGCTGCTGGTAACGACCGCAGCATTCACCCCCTGCGAGATATTAATAGCCGACTGCCCCGCCTCAATCTTGGCGCCCAAAACGCCACGTCTGACGCTCGACCTCGACGATCTTGATGCTGTTATTCTCGGGACAGGAGACCGAGATGACCTTGCCGCCAGGTTGGCTGGGTGGCTCCCTCCACTTCTGTATGAGCAGTCTCGCGGCCCACCAACACAGCGAGCGAGTCGTGAAGACGGTACCGTCCGGCGAGGCACCGACGTAGTCGTTCTCTTTGTCCATTGGGGCGACGGCCAGCTCTAGCAGCTTGGGTATCATGCCACAAACACACTGGCGTTGTAAGTGCGGCTGGCGTTGAGCCGTTTGGGGCGCTGTGATTTATTAATATTTGATATGAATTAACGTATCGCACTTAGTGCACTGGACATTTAAATCGTAGGGTTGAAACAAGTTATTTAATCCTTTCGACATGGCTTTAGATGCCCGGCCATTGGCCTGCGGCCAAAACCCATGGCCTTTGCCAACACTGCAAGCCGCGTCGTGCAGCACACATGTTAAAGAGAGATGCCGCACAGAAGGCTGCACTCATAGCACGGCGACAGTGCACCAGGGCACGCGCCCCCGTAGCCTGTAGCCAGCGTCTGTGCGAGTCGTCGCTTTAGAAAATGCGAACTTAAGTGCGAAATTGAGCCTCTATGTTCGACGCCTCTTTTATTATTTGTGCTCAGTAATTGTGCACTCTTCGACCTACAAATTGGACACGTCTCTCCCGCTATTTGTCATAAATCGACCACGAGCGCTTGATTTGGCTTGTCGTAGTATTAAAAAAGCCCGATTTATTAGCCACTCTAACTCGATCTTCCTATCCCTTTTTATTCTCAATTTACAAAATGACCTCAGTTTATTAAAAATCGAGCACCAACTCTAGTGATAAACGACAAAAGCTTTGCAAAGCACAATACATGTATACATACCGGTATGTAGACCTCCACTAATTTCGGCTTCATGTCCGGAAGACTTGTAAAAAGGCAATGGAGTATCGCACTCTCTAAGAGCACGTAAAATGGTGATAATTTTCAGATATAAAACGCTATAGAATTTAGATGTTTTTGTTGAGGCAAACCAAACTGTGACAGACTAAAATTTAGTCCGGACGATTTTCGTACATTCGGCAACTGCATTTACAAATCGTATGTGTTCTCGACGTCAAGGAATGATACAAACAATTTCAAGGCTGCTGGCTACTGGTTACTGACATAAACTAAATTCAAAGTTTTTCTCAGCCACTTCGTAGTCGTAGGCTACACATGTCCACTTGCTGTCCTCTCACTTAAGCAATATCAAGTTTACTCCATAGTAATCTCTGGGAACGGAGTCGGTGAAACTAAATTATATCATACACGACAGGATATCAGATTTCTCAAGGAGAGGTTATACGGTACGGTATACTGTGTTTACGAGCAACACAACCGCGATCGTGCGACGAGCTCCAATCCGAATATTTTCTTGATCTTGGGATTGTACCTCCCAAAAGCTGATCGAGAACAGTTCGCAACTTGCGCTTTGACACCTACGCGGCAAGAATCCCCCGAACCGAAACATGCGTCTATTCCACGTGCTTCTATCAGCCTGTATTGCTCTATATGCAACCAGAACAGGTTTCGCGGCAGCCGACCCCACTCGTAACCTAATGACTTTTGATGCCATCAATGAAGAGAGAAGTAACGACGAAACGAAGGCCCCGACAAAGAAGAAAAAGAAGCACACAGTTTCCTCTTCCGACTCGGGTTCCGATACCGATGACAGCGAGTTGGGCAGCAGCGAGTTGGCTAGCTTGCTGGATATGAGCGGTAGTGGACTCGACGATCTGTTTTCTCTGAGTGGCAGTGAGTTGGACGCGATTTTTGGCTCTCTGCGTGGGAGTGGGCTTGGCAACTTGCCCCTTTCTTCCAGTGACAGTGACCTGGAAAGTGGCAGCTCTTCGCTTGCTGCCACCAAGGCGCCACGTAAGAAGAAAAAGAAGACTGCCACTGTGGCAGAGTCGTCGGAAGCAAGCGATTCAGGGAGCGATATGAGCGGATCGCTTTCGAGTGAAAGCTCTTCTGGTGATGAGTTGGATGACTTGTTCTCCAGTAGCGACTTTAGTGATCTACTGAAGAGCGACAGTGCGTCGGAAAGCGACCTGAGCGACTTGAGCGACTTGAGCGACCTGCTGTCAGCCGATAGTACTTCTGGTACTTCGGGATCGGACGGGGATGAAAGTGACTCAACCGACTCGTCGTCTTCTTCTGTCGACAGCGATTCGACAAGCGGGAGCTCCGCGACGACGAAGAAGCCAGCGTCCAGTGGGAACAGTGACATTCAATCGTGCAAGGGAGGCTGGTGGGGCCACATGAAATCGTGGTGGAAGAACTCTTTTGGCAGTGGCGATAACTCCGCATGTTCATTGAGCTAGAGCTGTTTGTTATCTCCAAGGCCTCCAACGTTTTCGTGGACATGTATCCTCGATATATACGGACAGTTGCACACACTCCCATAATTCTTGCTTTGCCCACTAAAGACATCGATACTTTTTGACGCCTCTCTTTGTAAGAAACTTTTTACCGCAAAATACTGATCTCCTGAAGATCAGTATTTTAGGTACTATATCGTTACTTACCGGTTCTACCGATCCTCTTTGGAGTGATATCCCAAAATAGTGATACCTAGCCTTTTCCTACCTATTAATATTATATAATAATAATAATAATAATGAATATTATTATTATATTAATAATCGTTGGGCTGTTTCATTTAAGAATAAGTACTGTGACGGACAGAATGTAACTGCCGCCAAACTAACTGCCAGTACCGAAGAAAAGAGCAGTACCGGTAAAGAAGGGGGAGAAGCGTGCACACGTAAATAAAAAAAAAGCATTTACTAAGGGAATTAGCAAATCAGGTATTACAACTCAGCGCAGTCATACAATTTCTTACAAATGCTAGGATAACAGGACTTTGCCAAATCTTACTGGTTATTCTTTTATCCAATCAGTGCTGAATATCGTTCTTTCATAAGCAGACGTGGACAGGTCCTTTTTGTTTTTAAAAACTCAAACCATTCGTGGCAGCTACATTCTGTCCGTCGCTGCAGCGGAATAAGTTCGCCAGAATACAGCAGGTTCACCACGTTCTCGTTCTTCCTTGTTCTATAGCACTCTGTCGCTCATGTTTGCGAGGTTTCATCTGCGTTGAACGCTTGAGTTCGGTGGAAAAGGCAATGTGTAATCCTGTGCAATTCATGTAATCATAATTAGAGGGGTATCAAACTCAGAGAATAATGGTAACCAAATATCACATGGTATATTTTAAAGTCTTAGTACTGTTTTCGATTCTAAATAGAAATAATAGCTAAAAAATCTATGAAATTTAAAGAATTACTAATATTGACTTAGAAATGTTAGATTATTAATGATTTTTTAAAAAATTAAATCACTTACGTACGTTTCTTGACACCTTACCCTCTGCTGAATGCAACGAGGGCTCACCAAAGAACTCTGTCGATCAGGTTCAAAGACAGCGTGATTGATGCTTTTAAGCTGACGAGTGTTTGCTCTGCCATTTCACTCTGACACAGACATTATTGATCGAGATGCAAACGGTTGAAGTCGATAGAGCGAAATCAAGGTATTTGTTCTTGTTATCCGCGGATAGCCACGTCCACATCGTGCGTCTCATACAGCGCTGCAAGCTGCGACACTATATTAATGTGCACAGCAGTGGCAACACACCCAGGGGCTAATAGTAACCAAATATCATTTGATATTTATAAAATTTATAGTACTATTTTTGAAATTAAACATTGATAGAATCTCAGTTTTTTTTAAAGATAACATTCTAATATTAGCTCAGAGATTTTAAAAATATTATGTACTGGATGATGTTTTATAATATTTTCCACCTAAGAGCGTTTCTTGCCACATTACCCTCTGTGAGCCGAGGGCTCACCAAAGAACTCTATCGGTCAAACTCCAAAGGACGGCATACTTTAAAACTGACGAGTTTATGCTCTAGTTTTTCATTGTGACTGACAAAGCCGATACAATAGAATCTGAGCATTCTCACTTAATTTAAGTGTACATTCTTTTCGGACCGGATGTACTATTGATTAACCTTAAGCTAATATTTAATATTTGACAAAACTTTTGTCTCAGAAGAAAATATTAGGGCGTATGTGCTTATGTTAGCTGGTCTATGTGGCGCTATTATCACTACAATATAGTGAATATTATTAACTTCACCGAAGTTTGGCTCAAACTTGACCGGAATTGTGTTACAACACGTTAGTGCTGTAGAAAGAAACTGTATTATTAATAGTAGTACTGCAGAACGTAGTACTATTCTGTTCCATCTACGACAGAGCGACGGCTGCAAATAGAATAATATTAGTAGTCAAAAAGGTTTCTTAAAGAATAATTTAACATTTTTACAGCTAATAAACAGAAGTTTTTCAAAAAGGTCTCTCACAAAAAAATTATGTGAAAATAGCCGTTTTCATGAAATCAAATAGTTTTCCTGTTAAAACGAATAGTGAGCTCAAAGCATTTTGCTGCGATGTCTTTCGTACTTACGGCTTATTCTCAGCTCAAAGAACTGTGCTAGGCCCCCCAAGAAATTTAACATTCTGCAACTTAAACCCAGCCGCCCAGCTCGTTTGAAATACTGCAGCTTACGTCGTTGGCAACAGTTTTTATTCAATTGAATTACTGGTACCGGTTTAATTGAACTCGTGGAAATCAAGAAAATAAACCGGTACGCGGCGCACTACGCCTCCCTAATAGCTAAGGAAGCTAAAGCAATGCCTCACAAACTGAACGCGAAAGAGATTTGTGACCAGGCGACTTGCATCGATATTGCTGTCGCGAGTAAGGCCTGCATCGATGATAAAACCCACGATATGTTACAATTGTTTCCGGCAAAATGCTAAATGAAGAAGACACCCCTTAAAATAATCGCCCCTGATCGGCATCTTATTGAAAGTTCTTGTACTAACTGAAACAATTTTTGGTAATACAAATGGCAATTATACGGTTCTTCTTCAAAACTCTTCTATTCCATAACAAGACGCCATCGCCTAAGAGCTGCGACCCCCCGGACCTCCTGTCCGGATCCTTAATGCTCAAAAAGGAGAGGTGTTAGATTTGAGATGGAACTGAGTGATAAAGCAAATGCAGCGATGTTAACTATCCAGAGGTCCATATTTAAAGCGAATCTTTATTTGGTGATCTACATTCGTGAAAAGCTTATACTAAGTACATTTCGCAAGCGCGCTACTACGAGTCCTGAGCTTAACATTCCCGAAGCAGATATAAAAAGCGGTTATGCTGCAAAATCTCCAGCCCTGTTTCTTAAAACACAGCTCAAGATAAAACAACAGCTCGGAAGAAATTTTTGAGCGCTAACAAACGCCCAAAGTACCCGAAAGTGCTAAACAATTTAGCGTAATTATCTACAAAATAACTAAAATCCACCAAAACGATGCCATAAACAATGCTAAAAGTAATCTAAGTCTGAACACAACCAAAAGGTACCAAAAAACAGTACCAGAATTAACAGATCCTGTACTGAGCGCCCGAATACGGAATGCGGATTGACTGAAACTGCTTGGCTGGGCAGCGCGCAATGAGCGGCTTCGCCCTTGAAGGACAATTGATTATTTGTGTTCTTTTTATTTAAAATGAAGTATTACAAATGTTTTTGAATTAAAAACAATATATTTAATATTATATATGGGACATAAAAGAGCTGCGGATGACATCCCGGTACCGTTGTCTTCAACAATGAGCTGCTTCTCGCAATAAGTGATCACGCTTCCTAGCAACATTCACGCAGCACTTATCACAGAGCGTACGCTAAATAATATTTAGCGTACGCTCTGTGATAAGTATTATGTTGTACATCAGGGTCAGTCTGTGGACTAATGCAAAATGTCAGTTTAGTAGCCTCGATTGAGTACTTTCACTAAATCTCCGATAACTCGGCATCTAATAGTGGAATTGACATATACAGTGCTGCTATTAATTATAGGGACACTAGATTTTTTCAAACTGTACTTCACAATGCGAGGAGTTTGATTGTGCAGCTCGGTCCAAGAAACACTTGCCTAATGTCTAGCAGCTAACGGCAACCATCTTTAAAAATATGTACGTATTATAAATTATAAAGTGAAACTGCCATTTCAGGGGGGTGTTCTTATCTATAGGGACCCCACCTAGAAGTATGAGGTAGCGTTGAAATGAGGAGTAACAGGCCGATTTTTGTGATTTTAACCCCCCCAACGCGAGAGCTTCTGGCTGCGCCCATTTCCCGAAACCCCATACACGATACTATTTATCTCAAAGATGGGAACACACAGTTAAGTCTAGTTGCTAGTTATCATGTCTTGGCCACAGCCAGGGCACACCCCAAACCCCACGCCTTGATTGCTTTCGTATCGTGTATAACAATGTACCCATCCGGTAAATGTGTCTGCACGATACAGGATATTTACAATAACGTGTCCGTGTAGTGCACAGACAGCGCAGTAGTAGGTGCAAGACGGGTCACATATTTGCTGAAATTTAGAGTTTGTAGACAGCTGATATACATGTATATTTAAAACAAGTCAAAAACAAGAGCCAGAAGATAGTCAGACGTAGCTGCCGTGATCACTAGCGCGCGCACGCTTTCGTTGGCGAAGGCTGCTTGGAGCTTCATTTCCATTGTCGCTGACGTCACCTTCGTCGCTGCAATCACTGCCGTCTCCCGTATTGCTTTGCGCTGGCTTACGCGCACGAATATGGCGCTTCGTGCGCGCCTGAGGGATGCGTGTACCATTTTTCCAGTGTCTGTGCCAGATTTCGAAGCACGAGAGTGCCTGCCCGTTGCTTGTGTGCTTGACTTTGTTGCACAGGAAGACTCGCGCCGCTTGTTGGTGCTTGGACGACGATTTCAGCTTACACCCACCACAGAAAAACGTACTTTCACCTCCACGCGATTCACTGGCTGACTTCAGTACTGAACAGACCTTACAGGCGCGTTGGCGGCGTTTTCTGGTATCCGTTGTGTTACCTTTACGCCACTCATCCGTTTGCACCGGAACGTGACTGTTGGCAGTTTCTCTGGACTTGGTGGGGGTGGGCTGCATGCCGCGATGACGTAGCATTTGCTTCCAATCGTCCGTTTGTAGTTGGCACAGCTCCAGGTGAAGCATTTTAAGGAAGTACACGTGCGACACCTTTGACTTTCCATCGTAAGTCCGGCGACAATTGAAAAGAATGTACGCGTTGATTATGACCAGGTCAATAAGACCAAGGAAGAGTGACTTGTAATACTTCTTGTATCGACGCGAAAGCTGCAGTGAGTATCTAAATACAGATTACGTATAGGACACGATAAGCGTTCCATGTTAAACCGTACATATTCAATAACAACACTTACCTCTGTAGACGTAGCTGGTCGTGTACGTCCACACCTCCCATGTATGTTTGATAGTCTTTCACCAGTCTGGGTGCCATCATTTCCGCCAGCTCTCTGGTGCCTTGATCGCGACGAACAATACGATCCTTAGCTGCGCTTCCTCCCGCTGCAAGAAAGAAGACACCTTGGTTGTCATACCAACGAACCGCTTTGATCGTGGGCACCTTCAGACACTCAGCCACTTGATATGTCCCTTTCACAATATGTGGTGGCCTCTTGTTTGAAGCACGTTTCCCGTTCTTCTTCTTTGGTGGAAGAATAGCTTCGCACAAACCTTGTTTGTTGGTCATAATAGTACCAATACTGTAGAACTCCATGGTCAGCAACTGCATTGCAAGGACGACGGACGTATAGAATCGGTCGGTGATAATCAACCGAAACTTTGGAGGTCCAGTAGGTCCAAATACATGGCGAAGATTTCGCACGACTGCTGCTGGTCCGCAATTTGTGTCAGGTGGTGTACTTGTGTCTTGCAGCTGCTGTTTGCCGCAATACACCTCGAAACTGTACCATACATGTTGAACAGCGTCAGTTAAAATGTACTAGACACGATAAGAGAACTTAGAAGCCAAAAAAAAAAGCGAGCCCGAAGGCTCGCTTTTACTCACCGTATGCAATATGCTGTTTTCGAGCAGTTCAGCATGAGGAGTTTAGTTCCCCATTTGTGAGGTTTATCCTTCATGAACACTCGCATGCGATTGAAGGTGGAGCGCGACGGAAGCATAGCTTCATCGAATACCATCACTGCCGGTAAAATCCAATTGCGCAGGAACGTTTCTTGCAGAGTGTCGGATACATGACGCAATTTCCACGCTCTATCACACGCGGCACGCGGATCACTATTGCTGCTGAAGTGTAGGTTTCGAGATATGTGAGCGAAGCGGTCTCTGGTCATGAACTGGCCAAAACAGCCCCGAGGAATGGCCCCTTCATCAGTGGTCTTCCAATGGTTCTCAAACTTTTCCTTGTTCGGACAAATTGTCCGCGCGATAAGCAAACCAACAAAAATGCAAACCTCTCTTCCCG
This sequence comes from Phytophthora infestans T30-4, assembly GCF_000142945.1. Taxonomy (NCBI): domain Eukaryota; phylum Oomycota; class Peronosporomycetes; order Peronosporales; family Peronosporaceae; genus Phytophthora; species Phytophthora infestans. The sequence continues at coordinate 240,519 of NW_003303730.1, forward strand.
AAACATCAACCACCTTCTCGAGCCACGTCTTGATTTGCTCTGGAGTCTGGACTTGAAAGTCTGGACGCTTCAACTTCCGAGCTTTCTGTTTGGCATACTGGGCCTTCACACGAGCGGCCATGTGCTCGTTGTAGTAGTCAACAGTCTCACCGGCAATATTTTTCCACATCTGTGGCGGTGCAAAGCAAAAGAAAGCCCCAGAAGCAGTTTCAGCAGCCAACAACGCTTCCGCAGTAGGTCCACTCTCTCCATTGTAAATGTTTGGATAATCTTCACTGATCCAATCATCTGGTCTCATATCGTACGGCTCCTCCATGTAGGGATACGGTAACTCAGTTCTCGGTGCAGTCCAACCATTGAACTTCATGTCTGTCAGTATGTTCTTGTGTATGCGCCCACCTGAAATGAAGTCAGCTCCACCAACGGCTTCGAGAAGTGACTCATCAAAATGCATATCTACTGGAGGCTCAGTATCTTCAACTTCAGCAGGGTCAGGCTCCTCTGGTCCCAAGTCATCGTCGTCGTCGTACACAGACCCATGTTCAGTGTTGTCATCCGAATCAAGGCCAGCAAAATCCTCAGGTCTTTCACCAGGCTGCACAAGGTTTGGGTCGTCTGCTAACAAGAATACACGATATGAATAAGTAACGTAAAATACAAAAGTGTATGGACATTATAACAATACCTATCACAAGAGGCTGTACTGCATCAGGTTCATTCGTCACTACCTCCGATGGAGGTTCTATCTCATCGCCACCTTCATTCACGAGACTCACGACCTCTTCGTCACTCTCAACAACGTCTTCTTCGCTGCTATCGTCATCTCCAAACAGGTCATACTCTAAGGTTCGCTGAGCAAGTGGTATCTCTGAGGCACAAACCAAAACACGCATTAGTGTATACCTCAGTTTCACATCAACAAAATAGTAGCCCACCGTCTTCACCCGATGCAGGCGAGATGTGGGTTGATGTTGCAATCAGAGCATCACCACCAACACTGCACTCTTGCGAGCTGGTAGGGGCCGTTAAACCTGTACAAGACACAATAAGATTAGACTTCTAAAGCGTTTATTATACACGAGAGCATCATACCTTCATTACTTGTACAAATCGCTTTATCTGGTAACTCAGTTGGGCTACCTGGCGGTCCTGAGTCGTTGTACTCAGTTGCATCTCGTACAGGGGTGCTGGATGTAGCGACGGCTGTATGATACACGATACAATCAGTTGATATTGCATCTAATACAGGATAGCAATTCATACCTGTTTCAATCTCCCCTCGACTCTGGGCTGGAGGATCACACGCAGTACTGACTTGTGGATTTGGTACAGGCCTTTTAGAGCTCTGCTGTCGAAGCTCCGCTATGCAAGCACAAGTCGTTAGACTAAAAAATCCCCACTAAGCATAATCATACGTACCGCGATCCAGCTGATCCAAAAAGGCCATCAACTCTTTTTCACCCACGAAGAAATCTTTCCCGCGGACGCCCTTCGTACTTTGACAAGGCATAATGTACGTGAAGTCCACCGATAGGCCCTGGGGTCTCTTTGACGACCATCCTTCTCTTCTCAGCTCTCGCCAGCGCGCTTGAAAGGCCATTGTTTGCCAACGGGGGGAGATTCTAGAATGAGTGGCAAACAAGTGGCGCGCAAATGCACCTCCAATTGTTGATATAATTGTGTGGCGCACACTTCTACCTGTGGCTTCTTATTTTTAGAAAATCAAGATCTTGCAGATCTCAGTTGACCTGAGTGGAAGATACATGTGATAAAAACAAAAAACCTACCCCCCTTTGACTTAAAATTTGTAAACGCACATACAAAAAAGACGTCAGAAATCCTTATCGTGTCTAATACAGGATAAGCATTTTCGGGAAACGTGTCTAATACAGGCTCTCGCGTTGGGGGGGGGTTAGCAAATAAATTGCAGCAGGTGAATTGTTTTTATAAAGCATTCCTTCCGATTTCAAACATTAGTGGTCTTGCCAGCTGCAGTACTGCACCCCGTTTTCGCGGGAGTGGACCATATAGGATTTGCAAATAAATCCGATTTTAGCTCACAAACCTTAGTTCATTTGGATTCTGGATCATCACATCCAGAAGTTTATCAAAGGTCCAAGGGCGCGAAAACGGGGTGCAGTACTGTAGTAGCCTTTCACGAGAAAGTGCGATACAGTGCCAATCATGTTGGGAACAAGATACTCTTCAACATAAAGATGAAGGTGTATGACATAAATTGGTTTATTTGTTTCTACAGGCCCACTAGACCCAGGCTTCCTGTTAACCCCTCCAATCCCGACGTCATAAGTTACGCCATACCAAAATTGCGATGTCGTAAGTTACGACGTACGGTACATAACAATAGGAATTGGCTCGAAACAAACAAATCAATACTTTAATCAAGTCATCTCAAACCTATAAGATGCAAGAGGTCAAGGTTGCATTTTCAAAAACTGAACGGCGGGAAAACTAGGGGAAGGGGACCAGAAGGAAAACGCGTACGACTTTACATGCCGTCAGCCACTCGAGCCAGTCATTCGATAATTTCACCGATGGCACGCATACGGTCGATCCCAAGAAGAAGAAGCGCTGACCGTGTACCTCCCATTGCCGCTCAAGACATCGACTTCCCGCACTTTTGGCGGCAGCTGAGAGCGGCAGGGTGGACATCTAAACGTCCAACTGGTCTTGGGAATGACTGGTGCTACACTAGTCCGGATCGAACGAAGGTTTTTGTGGGAGTTGATGAATTGGTAACTTTCGCCGTGAAGACAGGCTTGTTAGACACGACAGAGCCCAGAGCAAGCTCTGGTGATGAGGCAGAAGACAATGATCGTGAAGAAGACGCGAGTGAAGAGGACGACCGCGTGGAAGATAGCGAGGGGAAAGAAGACGTTGCTTTTGAAGACAACGTGCGTGTTTCGCAGATTGACACGACTGCCCAGCTGTCACAGCATACTCAGAACGAGCTGTTCGGATCATCCAGCGAGTCTGAAGTCGAGTTATCACAGCAAGCTGTTGCGCATGCGTTTGGTTTATTACCAAGCGATTCCCATCGCGAAGCGGCGGTCAGTTTGCAGCTGCTGTCAGAGGCGTCTGGTGCCGATACTGAGCCTGAAGAAGACATTGCTCCAGCCCGGCCACTGGGACCAGCTCTTCGTCCGCGTGCTCCCACCAAGAGGGACATCAACTTCGTCCCCCCAGACGAGGACATGGGTGCGTATGAAAGCCTGAGTTCAGGTGAAAGCGACGACGGAGATTTCGATGAGGACGATGAAGACGGCGAAGGCGTCGTTCGCAATGGGCAGGAAGTTGATGATGAAGTCCTGTCTGATGACGATGCCGCAGACATGGACGAGGCCTTTGTCGCATCATTGCAAGTGGGAGATAGCGCTCTCGACAAAGAAGCCACAAAGCAGCGTGAGAGAGCTCTACGGTCCATGCAGTGGACCCGTGAGTCATCGCAGTTCGAGGAGAGTGTTGCCTCATATCCAGGGATGGAGTTGGAAGAAGCGTCGCCCGTACCAGAGTTGCGGGCTCTCTCCGATTCACCGCTCCGTACGTTTTTCTACTTCCTACCGAAGTCGCTATGGGTAACTATCAGCGCGGAAACGAACCGGTACAGTCTCCAGCAAGTCGACCGACGTGCTCAAGCCATTCTGGAGAAGTTCGGAGGCCGCCGAAAAAAGGAGCAGACGCTGACGCAAATTCGCCGACGCTTGAAAGCAGCGTCAGGATACGAGACTCATGAGATCCTGCACGTCATTGGGTTGCTTATCGCACGGATGTTGTGCCCCCAGAAGCGACGTTTCGCTGCGCATTAGTCTATGGTAGAAGACGGTGCTGTACCAGCAGGAACCTTTGGACGATTCATGGGAAGAAATAGATGCCAAGACATATTGCGAGACTTACATTTTGTGGATAACGAATCGGAGCCTACGCGTGATAAACTCTGGAAACTCCGTCCAGTTGTTGACAAGCTGCAGCAGCGCTATCTCTCAGGATGGACCCTCCCGTCCGTTTTTTCGTTTGATGAAGGCGTTCTTCCCTCAACGTCGAAGCGGAATACAACCCGTATGAACATGCCGGACAAGCCCCACCGCTACGGATCTAAAATGTATATGGTGTGTGACTCACGAAGCGCGTATTGTCACAGGTAATATATTTTACGTCATAGCTTACGCCTATATATTTGTCACTGACTTGTATGTCGTAACTTACCAGATTTGAAATGTACGTGGGCAAGCGTGATGCTAGCGGCTCTGAGAAAGCTTCATTTGACCACAACGCCGGTGCTGGAGCAGTCGTTCGCAACCTGCAAATTTGGCTTCAGGGTTCAGACGCTCGGCGACCGTGGCACACAGTAGTTGTTGACAGATTCTACCCCTCGATCTTGCTGGCAATTGAGCTCCTCGCAATGAACGTGTATGTCATCGGCACGATTATGACCAACCGGCTCGGCTTCGACCAAAAAATTAAAGATGTACGCAAGACACGTCCCGCGACAATTTCCCATGGAGAATATACGTTTTCGCGCTCTGTGGCCGTGCCCAGTATGATTGCGTTCAAGTGGTGGGATAAGAAACCAGTTCATTATCTTTGCACGGGCTCTTCGATTGCAAAGGAGAGTGTGAAAAGAAAGATCAAGCGTGTTGGCGAAGTGACCGTCTCGTGTCCGGCAGCAGTGAAGGACTATCAACGCTGGATGGGCGGAGTTGACGTTCATGACCAACTCCGCCTCCAGAAATACTCCCTGCAGACTTCTACGAGGTTCCGGAAATACTACAAGAGCTTGTTTTTGGGAATCGTTGACCTGGCACTTGTGAATGCCTCTATTTCACACCGAGAGACGGCAAGAATCAACAGAACGGCGGCGATACCTCGTGGCATGTGGTATGGCATCCTTCAGAACCAGCTTTTGCAGCTCAGGGCTGAAGATTTTGCTGGTGTGATTCCAACCCCGCCTCCAAATACCAAACGCAAGCGGACACCCCTCCGTATAACCCACGCGCCCGAGCAAGCTGACGATTGGGTGACTGTTAGTGGCGTTCAGAAGCGTCGCCAGCGGTCTTGTAAGGTGTCGCACTCTTACGAACGGACCGAAAGAAGAAATCGTTTGCGACGACGTTCTTTTGTGAGCGGTGTTCTGTGGATGATGCTAAGTGCTGGTTGTGCAACAAAATACGCCGTGAGTACAAGGGGGTAGCAAAAACCTGTTTTGCCATTTGGCACGACGAGTTTGGTTGTGGGCAAGCGATTCCATCTACGCTGGGAAAGCGAGTAGTCCTGCGTCGTCCGGGCCAGAAAGCAGGTGAGAGAAAGAAGACACGTCGTGAACTCCAGCTGCAGGACGGAGATGAGGAAGGAGAGAACGAAAATGAAACGCTGTAATAATAGCTGGATGATCTGTTGAGTGCAAGCTTTGATGAGTGTTCACCAGGAAACGATCGTAATGCACATTTTACTGAGCCACTGCACCTCTTATGCTCATAATCTGGACACATTGAACTCTTTTTGTACTGAGCTTTTTATGACACGTGGTCACTTACGACATGCAGTAGCTGATCAAAAGTGAAAAGTAGTTACATTTACGACATTGCTGGGAAAACCTGCTGAGACTTTATAGACTGGTCCATGGTCTTACTATGCACACTTTACAAATTCGAAGTGAAACGGAAAGTCGTAAGATACGACTTTGTAGTACCGTGAATAAGGCGTTTCGTGCTCTCAGATTCGGGATTGGAGGGGTTAAGGTTGAATCCACGCCTCCAAGAAGGGCGACAGTGCCTTAACTGCCATTTTTTGTCCTACTAATTTCTTCCGACGCGAAGCGGCACTTCAGTCTCTTTCTCAAGTCTTTCAAGAGTTAGTATGCGACCGGACGTCTTTGTTCTCTTCCTCTTCCTTCTTTTGCTCGGTCGTGGTGCAGGAAGCACCAAAATCGCTTGGTGCACAATTTCAGAGATCTTGACGAACGCTGTTTTGCAGTAAGATTGAGGCAAACCATTTCGCTTGAAGTTGACCAACCTGACGTGCATGTTAGGACGTGAAAGCGGGAAACTTTCACAGCTGCGAAATGAAGCGCCACAACCACCCCTCACCTACACACACCGCACACGAGCTCAGCAATCTGCTGTGCCTTGTGCTAGACATATTGCCGTCCGGCAGGATGACCGGTCACCTGTCGCTGGAGGATCTAGTCTCTAATGCCATTTTCGGCACTCTTCGAAAGCATTGGAGGCGGCCCACGACGCTTGGGCTCGTGAGGATTGTTTTTACGCGCAGCAGCCACGTATTTCTTTAGCGTACTACGCACGGTCTTCAGGAGAAGCGAAAGTGTGACCAGAGTATAAACTGCTGGAGGAGATCAGGTAAAAGTATGATAGCTCAATATCAATTACGATCGTCTAGCTTAATACAACAGGTTAATATAATCGAGCCTACGAAACTGGTCGAGGATACGAAACTGACACTTTACTTTATCGACTCAGGTAACAATCGCGCAATTGGGGGGGGGGGCACACCGCCAATGAATTAAAATTGGTTAGGCTGTCCAGCCAGTCTCCCAGTATAATATGGAAACTATTGCAATGTAAACTGCAGTGGATCAAACTGGTGCCAATCACTCGTCTTCAGCCTTTGCTCTAAATCCGTCTCGGATCCACAAGTGTGCTTACAGCCTATTGAAGAAGGCACTGGAATCCTTCACTCTTTTTCCCCTGAAAACTGGAGGAGCCACCAGCCGACACATCGAGTATCTTGGCGAGAACATCGGTCGGCTCGATATCCTTGTCTAGCCACTCCTGGAACTGGTTTTTTTCTGCAGTCGCATCGCTTTTTGGTACAACTAAGGTAGCGATCTCGCTCCCACTAGCATCTCCGCAAGATTATTCTCGCCACCAAAACCCTTCGCTAAGGCTCCGATCAGAGTTTCGTCTGCATTTTTTGCAAGGCTGAATAGCAGGATTTATTCCTTCGGTATATTCGTGTTCCGGCTGAAAACGACTGAAGCATCGATGTTAAATTGTAGGAGCTTGAAAACGTCCTCCACGGACACGTCGCGTTTGAGCCAACCATCCAATTGTTCCTTTGTATTCTTGTCGCGAGCTTCTCAAGAGGCGTTATTCTTTTTTTTTCAAAGCAGACGCGATGGCCTTTGCCATCTCGTCTTCGCCATAATTGGCTGTCAGTGTACCAAGCAACGTCACTTGGCTCTCCGGGTTCTTCGTGTTGATTTCCGCTAGATATTTCTGGAATGTCTTTTTGTTTCTGCGCATCAGATCTCCATGGACATTATCGTCCAGCTTGAGCAGCAGCATGACTCTGGCCAGCTCCAAGTTAATGCGATGCCACTTCCCGAGCAGCCCCCTCTCCAATTGCTCGGCCTTCCTTCTCGTAGCGAGTTTGTGATATTTCGCTTTCGATAGAAGACCAACCAAGGCGGCGTCACCTCCAAACCCTTTCGCTAACGTTTCGAGTAGAGTAGGTTCAAGAGGCGGATTCTCACGGTGAAACTTCGCAACGTAGTCGTATAGTGCAGCTAGGCTTTCAATTGCGACTGCTTGATTTCTGTAGTAGGTCTAGAAAGAAGACACACAACTGGAGGTACTCCATTAAGCTTCTGCCAAGTGTATTGGTCTCCACTGCGCAAAATCTAGACTGACTAACTGATTTTTTGTCTGTATTATACGTAAACATACTCTGTTTACTCGGCAATACATACCCTGTATATATTGCCCGTCTGAGTCCCAAGGTACTACGAAGACTACTCCGTTAGCGGCTCTCGCTGTTTCAGAGTTGTTCACCCGTTTCAAAGCTGGACGCAGCATCTGAAGGGCGTCGATACCAGTAGAGTTCTTGACGTCGAGAAGACACTGCGCCTCGTCGATGGCCACCACGAGCACCGGCCTCTTCTTTAAACTCCTTAGCACTACGTGGACAGACGTACAAAACTGCTGCATCAAATTGATTGCCTGCATCCTTGAGACAGTTGCCTTCTGACGTGCTCTCTGCTAATTTGTGAGTTTACCAGAACCCCCGACCGATACTGTATTGTGGAAAATGTTGGATCGCAGAGCTTCAAGTATTCTGCCTTACAAGTCCGAAGGAGCTTATCTCGGTATTTCGATCTTCGGTGTCGATCAAGTGTCACTCATCTTGGTCCAAGTCAGCGAGGAGGAAGACGCATCGACTGTGTTGGCGTTCAGAAGCCTCGATCCGAGCGAGGTCTTCAAGGCGAATCACCCGCTTCACGGCGTTCCTCCGCACGAGTTATTCGACTGTCCATAAGTGCGCGTGAGCGGATAACTCCTGAATGGCCTGCCCAGTGTGCCGTGCTGTCGAATGTGGCAGGAACGAGTGATCAGGACAGCGCGCTTGACTGGTTGTTATGCGTGCGGGGGATGTTCGCGCCGAGTACCGACTTAGAAGATACTAGTATCCGCTGGCCTGGTCTTTCAGTGGGGTTGGTTGGACATCTAAATACTGCGTGGTTAGATAAGAGAGCCCGAATTGAGTACGACCTCAAAAACCGCGAGCACGATGAACCAAGGCGCCTCGCACGAGTGCTTTCGAGAGAGAAAGTGAGTATAACTGTTTCGCCATACTCAAAGGAGACAAGAGGCATTGCTTGGCACTTAGTTGGCTGAGACTGGTCTACCGAATCAGTAAATTTCAATGGTTGGAGTTGAGCTGAAGCTACCCCTTTCAACCAATCAAAATTCTGGGCGGGTACTTTAGTCGCGCGTCGTTATTTTATTATAAACAAGGATAATTTTCAGACAGACAGACACCGGGCGGATTTCACCGTCGTTGTTTGTACTTTACTAAACCGTGCATAAGCACGTGGAAGCTCTGGATTTTATCGCAAGTTAATTACTTAGTAATAATTACAAACGCTCCGTTTGAATTGATGTCGCTCGAAGGTTAGCCTAACGCACTTTGCTGGATACGCTTGATCGAGCTGGCTGTCCTCAGTTCAAGCGCTCAGAGAGCTCGCCATCAGTCTACGCAAGCGTCGAGGCGGCGGTAGAGGCAGCAGCACCGATAAGCGCTCTGTGTTGAACTGGCTACGCAGCTTGAGTGGCGCAGAGCTGGCGTCTCTTCGCTGCGTGGAGGACGTAGGTTTCGTCAAGACGCTGCTGCACATGGCTGCGTGTTCCAGAGCTTCAGTAGGAGGTGGTACGTGTGTACAGGAGCTCCAGCTATTGTCACATACGCTTAGTGATACTGGTAGCGTCCAGAATAAGCGCGTAGCAGCCAAGACGCCTCCCAGATCCGCTGCAAGGTGAGGAATACGAAGGATTGGGACTGTTTGGAGCGGTTTTGCTGAAATTTGTGATGATTTGCAGGGCGTTTGTGAAGCGACCAGTGGTGCGTACGAAATATGGAGATATAGTGGGAAGTTTCCATACTCAGGAGTATGAGGAAGGCAGCAAGAAGGTGGTGATAGGCATGAGTGTGCTTAATACGCTGCAGTCGTGCGATACGGTGGCTCTATCGATGGAGTTTTTATCCAAGAAGGAAGGAGATGTTTCTGTTGAGTTTGTACAGTTGATGGAAGTGATTTCCAAGGGTGGATTTCTGATGGAATGTCCGGAGGATGTTACGTTGAAGCATGAGACAAAGGTGCTGCTTTGAGAGTGAAATGGATGACAAGAGGGGACACTGATACTAATTCTTGACTATCTTGTGTTGGTTGTGGCAGTGGCTTAAGGAGCAAGGACATTGTTCATTACAAGCTCTGTTCATGAATGAAATTGTGGGTATTTCTTGCTGCTGTGAGAATTAATAATTTAGCTGAAGTTCTGACTTGTATTCTGCTATACGTTCTTCATCTGGAGCTCAATATTTGGGCATTTTGAAAGCAGTATAAGAAAGACGTGAGCGTGAAGATTCCTATGCAGGGGATCGCGTCTAAGTTTATTTTGTGCGCGAGTGGGAGGTGGCAAGGGTGAGACAGAAAACTGAAGCGTTGAAAGTGTTGCGTGATAAGACGTTTTCGCACATTTGCGACCTGGAGAAGTCAATGCCGAGTAATTCTTCTGCAGTAGCCAAATGTTTCGGTCTTCATTAGCACGTAAATTCCCTTTCTAAGTTGTATACCGCATTGTTTCTGCTAGTGATTCCTTGGTGGGTTTGAAATATTGAAGAAATTCCAGTGTCAGAGGTTCCATTGCTTCATCGTTTTCACTCGAGTCACCGCGACGTAGAAAGAGGTTTTTTGTGGATTACGACGTGTCGGATGCCGTAAGGGTCCAAGAACCATTCGATCAACTGTTAATCCTTGACACTTGTCACTAGTAAGGGAAAAGGCTGGTATGAGCGGGATTTGGGTGACTGTGACGCTGAAAGCGCGTGTAGTCATGTCAATTTTGACTCCTTTTTCCGTACGTAGTACCACAGGGACGATGCCGTCAGAAAATCTAGGGAAATATATCCGTATCGTGGTTTAACAATTTGATGTAGATAACTTCCGGCGGTAGCGAGTGAATTCTGTACACCAGACCATCATGTGTTTCGGTCCGGGTAGTGTCGTTCGAAGAGCAATGGAAGTCAGCAACAAATCCAATTGAGCCGTTCGAGAGTTTCATGAATTGGGAAACGTTTTTAGTGCACTGTACGGGCATTCCTTTTGCTACAGAAAGTAATAGCGGCATATTTCCGGTTTTGTCGTCGCGAATCATTCGTAAACTCTGTTGTCGCTCTGGAGATAATTCAACTTTTCCTTGAGAAATGATTGCAGAGAATTGATGAATAATCTGGTTATTGGCTCGGCAGAATTGGACAACAGAGTCGGCGTTAAACTCAGCTCGTAGTACATTTGAAGTAACAATTATGGGAGAAAAAGACGTGTGGCTAGGATCATTGTTCTTCCAGTTTTCAGTAAAACAATCATCATTGACATAATTGATGTCTTCTTCGCGATAATCCCCATATCTCCAGCGGTCGAGAAAAGTGCTCCATTGGGAATCTGTACGATGCCGCATATTTTCTTCCAACATTACAGCAGTTGTCACACTTTGATAGATAGTAATCCCACGAGTCCGTGCTAGATATTCTTCAGTATCATTCCGGCAAGGTGGTGTTGCTATAAAAGCAGGATATCCTGCTATCGGAAGTTGTTGGAGCCAGTCGCCAACTAGTAAGAAATCAATACCGCCAAAAAGTTTATCAGGCTGATTCAGAAGAAGTCGGAGCTCGGTGTCAATCATTCCTAGGAGCTTCACATCTGTAGTTGAAATTTCGTCCACTATCAGTAGTCGTAGTTGAGCAAAACGCTCACGTTGCTCCAGACTCGGCTGCGTACGCTTTTTTTTTGGCTTCAATCCCCATCCAAACATCTTATGAATAGTTTGTCCTCCAGCGGCTTCGGCTGCGACACCTTGATAAGCAACAGTGGCACTGCATAAGGATATCCCCAACTTTTGGCAAGTGCTTGCAATGCATGAATAACAGCACTCTTTCCTGATCCTGGTTTTCCACCGAGAAAAGCTCGTAGCGGTTGCTGTCCGGGCTGATTGCGAAAAACTGAATTAATTTTTTTTTCCAGCAAGAACGAAAGCTTTTGTGCTGCCTCCGA